>NC_054743.1:39152921-39454587 GCF_018143015.1 Lytechinus variegatus | reverse complement strand
CCATTATCTGGGCCTTTCAACTATGTCAACAGATAATCATCAAAGAGATCCCCTGATGAAAATCACGTTCTGTTGTTTTAACCAGTCAGGCATATAATTGTTTTCTCTTGAATAAATAATAAGGATGAAACAAAAATTGCACACTTTTTTTCTCAGACAAAAGGTAGATATAGATCGTTATGCTTGTACTTAGTATAATAATGATGATTGTGATGATAATAATTGCTTGATTTATGCAGTGCTTTTCGCCAGAGGATGTCAATTGCAACTATCATTTCCTGTGCTTTAGCTCGAGCTACAATTTTATTAGCAGCACTAAGGGCATTCAAGGAATTAATCCCACAGGGTGCACATTCACATCATCTTTGTCGAGTGCAACACAGTTATGATAAATTCTTTAATGAAGAAATACAAGCCCTGGCTTGGACTCGAACCCATGACCCTCCATTTGAAAGACAAGAGTCAGAACCACTGTAGATATGGTGAGTGTATCCCTGTGACACTCTTGACAGACTTCTGCACTTTCTTTGACCAAGATATCGATTCTCTGCTTTGATAAGTTTGTTAACTGTCAAATAAAAGAGGGAACCTTTTTTGTCTTCAAGTTTATCCTCTCCAATGAAACTGCATTGTATAGGTCAAGTTCGGAATGAAGTCTCTAAAAGAACATCTATATATTGATTCGTAACTTTGTAACATTTTCCTTTGCTTTCTTACAAGTTTGTGTATCGGGTGTTGGTCTTTCGTTGTTTGCCTGAGCTGCATGGGAAGCTCAAGCCAGGCTTGCAAATTGCATTTTATACTTGCAGATGTAGTTGTTAAGGAAGGATATTGATCTTTCACTTTCAAGAATTCACTGTTCTCCCAGGCTAGGTTTGCCGACCCTAAACATGACTCGATGGAAAGTCATTGGCGAGCAATGGGACGTAAGGTGCAGGACAAGCTTTCCTAATGCAGCGGACGCACTCTAGAAGAGATATAAAATGTAGATTACATTCCAGGATTGGCGCATGGTGTGGTAAATCTTACACTTGATCGGAGAGACTACATTACGGATGAGGGGAAGCCTGGGATGGAACGCTGAAGGGACAATGTTAGATCTGTCATCGAAGATGCATCGACCTGGCGATGAAGTTTGCGCCGTCCCCCGTACTTCCTCTGGTCAACCACGCAAATGGATGGGAATGATCGAGAGAAGGAGGAGAGGAAGAGCTCTAGCAGGAAGATAATACCAAGGAGGGGGGATAGATAGAAAGAGGGGGAGAGAGATATTCCTCTATTCAAGAAGAGAAAAAAAGAATTTGAGAACCATAAAGCGTTGATATAGAAAGAACAAATTCAGAATGATAGATGGAGAGCTTAAGGTACCACAACTCTAAACTGAACGGAAACTAGGCAAAATAGAAGTAGAGAGAGAGAGAGAGTGGCATAGAGTGACAGAAAGATAGAAGATAGATACAGTAGATAGATAGATCAAGAGAAAAGCAGAAAGAGAGAGAAAGGGAGAGACAAAGAGAGATACACGGATGGGAAATTGAGGGAGAGTGCAAAGTAAACTGAAAGATAAAGACAAAGATAAAATGATAGTTAATGAATATGATGGGTTGTAAGAGGGTGAAAACTATTATTTTGTATATCTGTATTTATCCTGTCTTTCAAGAATGACCATTTGCTTATTATGGCAGGGGGAGAAAAAGAAAAGTAAAAAAAAACACGATATGTCAATTTCTCCAAGGCACATTAAGTAGCATCAGGTTTTGTCACTTGTACTTATGAAGTAATTGAGAGAAAACAAATGCGCTAATTTTGGACATGTAAATTTTGTTTTTTTTGGTCTGATTGTATTCCACTCCTGTTAAATAGTATATTCACATCTACCATAGATGGAAAGCAAATACTGTCCATTTAATATTGCGTTAGAGGGGGATAAAGATTCAACCAACAAATCAATTTATATATATTGATGAACTCGATAAAGATACAGTCATGTTTGAAATATTGATGTCATAGACTTGCATGAGGGTAGCCTGTCATAGCAATAGTCCATGCAATTGCAAGCCAAGTGTAAAATCAGTGATATGCGAAATGCTCAGGAATCCGATAACGACTACCAGATGCAGTAGGCCTCAGATGGTGGCGTCATCGCTGACAGGGGTCGGTGACCTCAATTGACCTTGATTGACCTCCCGTAGAGATTCTGCATGTCATCACGTTCCCGCACTTGGCCCCCCTCGTAAGTATCAGAAATTGACATGGGGCCTGCCAAGTGCTCTGCATTGCTGACATGTCCCAGTCAAGGCTGGGGATGTTTTTGTGGGATGGATGAAAGAACCTGACTTTGATTTTAAAGGGAATGGCGAACCTTGTTGGATTAAAGGGAAAAGGCATTTATTTTATTTTTTTTTATTCGGCAGGAGAATGGTAAAGATGATTTTGATTGTGTGCCATAGTTATACTTTGAGATGATGCCATCATCTGCAATGGCAAATTTAAACAGATGAGGGTTAAATCTCTTTCATTTTTGCTTTATGTTCCGGAAGGACATCATATATCTGTAGTCATAGTCTCTATGACAAGTGGACTTTCTTCAGACTTCTCATTTGTGTTGAAATTTTGGACCAGTGGATTACCTACCTTATGGTCCTGGGATCAAGCCCACCTTGACAATTATGTCAATTGGTGAGATATTCTCACTCAATTCTCTTTTTTTTTCCAGGGATTGAAAAACAATAATAATGACAATATGCAACATTTATATAGTGCTTAATACAAATGTTTCTAAGCGCTGCATACCATTACCCCGGCTTTAGCACAACTATCCTAATCGGACGCTTAAGCATTCAAGGAATTCCTTCCTACCAGGTACCCATTTGCTAACCCTGGGTGGAGAGTGGCAAATCCTTGGCTAAGGATTTGAACCCCAGACCTTGTGGTTCAAAGTCCTGAGGCTTACCCACTGTGCCACAACACCTAGATTGAAGATGGCAAGATAGAGACAAATATTAAGCGAGAATAAGAGACTAAGGGGGGAAAAGTGAGAGAAAGAAATAAATTGTTGAAGGCACTTGGGAGAAAGAGAAGTAGAGAGATAGAAAGAGGCAGACAGAATGGAAAAACCGAGGGATAAGTAGAGAAAGGAAAAAAAAATGGAATAAAACAGTGAGAAGTAAAAGATATCATGATAGACATTCCATGTAAATTCATGAACCTATTACTCTGATCATAATATCTGGCTTCTAACACCTCACTCACAATCTCAAGACCGCCTCGTCATTATGCTGCGGAACAAATCGCACTCTTTCCGCATACCGTGAGCGCATACACTGGATAATGTATCGGTATGAATTATTTTGATTACCAAACTCTGCTTGCATTACGCTTGCTAGATTCCACGATGGTAATACAATGTTCTTTGTGGTGTAGGATGTCTATGCGTTGAAATCCATCTCACTATTTCTCTTTTATCAATAACCACTTGTTGAAGGTGTTAACATTATCAAAGCCACTTTCTCTTAATAACGTAGTTTGAAAGAATATTCAGGGAAGTGACGCAATATGTAAAGATTGTTGCCTTTGGTGAATGGAATGACCTGGTACTATGAGTGTAAACATAATTGAAATGAAAGATAGTCTTGTTAAAAAGGTTCCAATTATATATCTCTCTCTGTTTCACACAGTAGTGGCATTGTATCCTCTTATCCATGATGTTTTCCACATTGTGGAGCGTTGTGGCCCAGTGGATTAGTCTTCGGACTTTGAAACAGAGGGTCGTGGGTTCGAATCCCAGCCATGGCATAATTTCCTTCAGCAAGAAACTGATCCACAATGTGCTGCACTCATCCCAGGTGAGGTAAATGGGTACTGGTAGGAAGTAATTCCTTAAAAAGCTGTGTGCGCTATGAACGCCTAGCTTAGCCGGGTAATATAGGAGTGCCTTGAGCACCTAACAAGGTGGATATGTGCGCAATATAAATACCCTATATTATTATTGTAATTTACCCCCAAAAAATCCTCATCTTCATATACCTTTCAACAAAAATTGTCCATTAATTCAGCAGACTTGGTTTTCATGATTAAAATCCCCAAAACCTATATTACGCATATTGCATGGCAATTGTAGTGCAAGTATAAAACACAAATTTCTTTCATTGCTCTGTAAGTCTTGTTTTTTTATTAGATTTCAGCTTGCCTTCCCATCTTTCTTAGCACTGTTTCATTTTCTTTCCCATGTTTTATCAATATTATGCATGGTTTTCCATGTAAGACCAAGAGCTTTGCTCATGCATCGATTGCCACTGCTTAAAACGCACACATTAAATGAAACATAAACCCAATCCTAAGCCTAATCCAAATTGTTGCATGATTCTGAACCATAAACCCTAATCCCAACCAATACCCTCAACTTCATATATTCAGAGAAATTAGAGGAGGAGAAATTGTCATACGAATGACTGTTGCATTGTCATGCACTGCAAAAATGCTGGTGTTAATTTTACACCAGCCTTGGGGGTGAAGGAAAGGAGAGAGGGAGATGGGAAGAGGAAGGGGAGAAGAACACAGTGGAGGACAAGGGGGAGAAGGGGAGGAGATATATATATATATATATATATATATATATATATATATACACATAGCACTGAAGAATATGAGGGTGACATACTGCAAAAACACCAGTGTTAATTTAACTCCAGCCTGGTATCTATATCGATCCAGACCAGAGAGGTGTTGAATCAACACCGGTTTGGCGTTAGGCTAACACCAATTTGGCATTTAAGCAACACCAAGTAGTGTTAAACCAACATCAGTTTGATTCTTAACTGGTGTTGTTTCGACACCTCTGGTGTGGACCGATGTAGATATTGGGCTGGTGTTAAATCAACACCAAAGTTTTTGCAGTGTAGATTTACCATCCATCAAGTAGAGTCTGGGGGTGTAGACTGCACTTCTATTACAATCCTCAGTTTGCATGGTAGTAGATTTCTGCTTCAAAACATCCCTCTGACCTTGATCTAATTAGTTACACCATTCATTTTATAAACAGTCAACATGTATACAAAAAGTGTTTATTACTCTTTCATCTTCCATGTAGGCCTACTCTTCTTGCTATCTTCATAATCAAATAAATCATGGGTTTTTGCCAGTCGGGGAATTTTTTGGCATTTTCTTTTGGAAGGGAAGGGGTAGTTATAGACATACCTGGCAGCAAAACAAAAAAGTTATTACTAATTCCTGATGACATATTTTGTATAAATACATGTTAAAAAGGGGCAAATGTTATTTGTTTTAAATATATCCCAATTTATTCATGATGACATTAAAGGAAGTAGGTGGGAGATACATGTATGTCAAAGCCACCTTCCTATGTATGTATTTTTAGGGTAGTGTTGTGTGTTTTCAGCTTGATCGGTTCGGAGTGACCTTGATAGATCATTAGTAACGATTGAGGTGAACACCAGAAATAGAATCTTACAAATAGCAAGGTGCGTTCACATTCCCCATTGAGTATACATGTTGAATATAGGATGATCCTGGCAGTGAGGTTGTACCATGCGTCGTGTGGTTATTTGTGTATTTTAAACTTTTAAATGAGAATTGAGGTGTTCATTGTGCAAGTGTTTATAGATTAGTGTTTTAGATTAGTGGTTCCAGAAATTTGACTTCATCAAAATTAAGTTCCTGAAAATTTAGTTCTCAAACTTATTTTTCCAGTGGTATCTGGCTTCATAGTAAGAAGAATTTCATGAAATTGAAAGGGATTTGGGAAGAGAATCTTGTAATGTTTCTATTTTTTGATGAAAGTAACGCCCAGGGGCTGTGGAACAGTTTTCAAAGTGGGGGTTCGGCTGCTGATTATGCAAAAAATCAAAATACTATGGTCATTTTTACGTTTTTGTACACGGTTTTAGAAAAAAAGTGGGGGAGCTGAAGCCCCCAGCCCCCCCCCCCCCCCCCCCGCTTCCGCGGCCCCTGACGCTGTCCATTATTTAAGTGTGCACGACAGTACTAAGTTCAAGGGTATTGTTTCCATAAAGTTAGTTCGATAAAATTAAGTTCCAGAAAACCTATGTGTAGCTCCAGTAAATTAAGTCCTAGAATTTAAGTTCGTGAAGATTAATTTTTTTTTCACGTAATTTTGATGTAGTGCACATGCACCTGCCATGCTAGTTGGAGGAATTCCACGAGATTGAGTGGGATTGTGGGAAGGGATGAGGGAAGAAAGGATGTAGAAATACTTGTAACCTTCACCTTGGGAATGAAAGAAGTGGATAAAAGGGAGATGTTTACGCCTGTTTGGGTAATGCAAACAGGTTTGAAGCTGTCCACGTAGCGCTGGCAGGTTTATATGATAACTTCATCTGCAGTGAGGAAGGGGTGATATTACAAACTGAATCGCAGTTTGCGATTCCACCCGGGAATAAAGCAAATGTACAGGGCTAGGAGGTATATGTTACACATTATGATAACTTTTAGGGTGCAGGAACTCCTTCAAGAAATGTTTTTTTTTATGTTGGAGAATGAGAAGAAATGGCTAGAACTGAAGAATAAAAAAATTAAAGCAAATGGTGATTTGAAATAAGATATATGATATTTTTGAATAGTCGTCATGCACAGACATAGGCTATTCTCTGATTTATATTATTTTCATGTGACACTTGAGATAATCTGCAATTACATGTACGTAATGTCTGATTATCAAACATGTTCTTGTAAATATTGTAATGTGTGTATTCCATCATTTTACCTCCAAATTTGGAATGTCAATGAGAGTGTATTTGTATTCATTGCACTTTATATACTTTGTATGAAGCAGGTATTTAGGAAACAATTTTTTGGAGAATTCACAAAAATAATACCAAGAAAAAAAATAAAGCAGCCTGTATTCTAGTCCAGCATGTAATATATACATGCACATTGAGTATGGAAATGTGAATGTCTTTTTATGCAACTCATATTAACACATTTTGTTTACACCTATGATAGCAATAGTTGGCTTTATAGTAGTTAGATGCCCAACCAAATCACCAAAAGACCAAACCCCAAAACCCACTGGATAAAGTGACCGTCATACTACTTGATTCCGTTATCTTAAGTAGATGTGAATAGAGCTATAACACACACAATATTAATTTTTTTATTTTGTGTGTGTAACCTTTGTCTCTATACATAAGGATAAAGTGGCATCATCACTGTAAGAGAGCTAGCTATTACAAATAGTTATGTATCATTTACCCTTATTGGTATGAAAATTAAAATCAGATAAAACTCCATCTGAATATTATGGTTGTCGGGTTCTACAGTGCCATCAGTTCTTGGAAAAAGATTTTCTTGTTGAAAGCATAATATGTAGTCATGGTTTCAGACATATACCACTAGTGGATCATTAAGTGGTGACTAGTATTGCAAAATTGCATATGATTGCTGCATTTATCGTGGACATTATATTGCCATGATATAGTGATTTTTCATTTTTTAGTATAATTATGAACTTTAATATGTACTTGAGGTTAGGGGCTATTTATGCTACTATGTAGAATTATTCACTTACAATTTAGATGGATATTTTTTTAAAGACATTTTACAAATGATTTCTACAATCAAATGTAAATAATGCTATCAAAGTTTAATTGACCATAATGTTTTGTTTTTTTTTCAAGCCACCCTGAAACCAATTTTTAGTCTCGCAGTAAGGTTCTCTGTAAATGACTAAAACAAATAATTTGCCTTTGAAGTAGAAATGAGAAAATTTAGAAAATCTGAAAGAATAGTTCTTCTTCTTCATACTATCAAAGATTGAAGTTTTTTTAATTAAATGAAAGATGAGAGAGAAGAATTTTTGTACACACAGTTTTTCTGTAGGCCTACTTCTCGGAAGTTACACGGAGATTACACACCCCCATCAAACTCTACTACTAGTTAACCCATTCGGTGTAATTCTTATCGCACTATACTACATGTAGTCCCTGTGGAGTGTATTGATTTACATGTTGCAGTATGACTAACGTAGTGACAAATAGCCAACGATCAACATCGCTCTTCTCGATAGTTTCTCTCCTTTATCGCTTCAAGCCTCAGCTGATGATACAAAGCTGCACCTGCGTTGGACTCCAGAGGGCGCCGTGGTGTTGATAGAGGATTCTCTTTGCATCGCTTTGTCTTTTTGGGGGCGGCTGTCGCCGCCGATGTCTTGTCTCTTTTTGGTGTTTAATGTGCTTGAAGGATGTTTATTTATGTAGAGTTAAATGAGGAGAGTTGCCTGGAGGGTGATTTACTGGGGAGGTGTACTAGTGGATAGGTGGATTGGGCGGGCAGGGGGAGAGAGAGAGAATAAAGGAGAGATGGAGGAAGAACGCAGACTCCGGTATGAATTATAGAGATAGATCAAAGGGGATATTTGAGAAACCGATAAAGTAATAGGGTAAATGAAGAACAGAGAGAAGTTGGGAGAGATATATAGATAGTAAGAAAGAGACAAGAATGATAACAAGCTAGATATGAACGCAATTCATACACAAATAGTCACAGGAACATAAAATTGTAAATCCATATTTTTGCAACGAATGAACACTTCAATTGCAGATTAAGGAATAAAAAAAACAAGAATTATATAGGAATATTTTATAGATGGGAAACTTGGTAAGAGTTTAGATATGAATGATGCTGAATGACGTTTTCCCTCAAATTAATGTCTCATGTTTGTACAAAGTAAAATGCTGTAGACACGACCAACTTATCTCCCATCAGGAGTAGGTCTACCCCTTCCCCCACCCCATGCAACTGGACATTTGCCCAGTCATTGTCACTTGAAGACATCATTTAGACCATCTCGTCCTGGTAATTTCTGTTTCCCTTGCAGCGATTGTCACTTACTTGAATCCCAGGCTGATGTGCAAGTGGACAGATGCCATGGCAAATACAGTTGTGAGAAGGTCTATAGCCTTATGTATTTTATTGTTGTTACTGTGTAACCGTACTAGTACGGAAGTGCAAAAAAAGGATTAAAAACTTATTATGAGCTATTTTAGCTGGCGCATGTTCTCAATAATTTATAAAAAATGTGATATTATCTCACCTTAATAGCATGAGAGGAATACAAGGCCAACTTACAAATGAACATTTCTACCTCGTGAGAAGCCACAAAAATGGACTCCTGGGGCCTGTTGCATAAAGCTTTTTACCTGAGAAAACTCTGGTAAAAACTGAAAACTAAGTTTAGTCTGATTTCTGCCATTGACTTTAACACAGGGCAAAAACTCCGGTAAAAATAACCTGAGTTTTCTCAGGTAAAAAGTTTAATGCAATGCGCCCCTGATCCAATTGTGGAAATCTCTCCCCAAAGTTAGGGGGACCAGGGGAGCGTTTCATGAAAGCACTTGTCGGACGTTTTATCCGACAATTACCATAGTAACAATACCTCTCAACCAATCAACATCAGAGAAAGATGTCAGATCTGACAACTTGTCAGATGAAAATGTTGATGAAACACCCCCAGGTGCTGAAAAATTTGACGAGCAAAAAAAAAAAAGTTATCACCCCAAAATTTAGGCTATCTCATCCAAAAATAGGGGGGACATTTGATTTTGTGTCCACCTACTATTAATTAAAATTTAGTTTATTGAATTGTGACAATTCGGAGAGAACACAACATGTAAGTAATTTATTTTTTACATGTACATAGCTACTGTCCTACTGAAAAGAAGGAAAAGAAATCTTCCAAATATTAAAAAAGAGAAGATACAAATAGTTCTTAGGAGCTAAATTTGAAATGGACCTTTAATATTAGCTATCGGTACCTTCTTCTTTATCCACCCATCTAATCAGTCATGGTTGCCCTTAGCGATCCCGCACTCGTTCCCCCTCCCTTTCCTTTCATCTTAGAAACCGTGGGATGGAACGAACCGGATGATGAGAAACGCAAATAACGTGATAATACCTGCCGCGCCACCGGCAATAGCTTGTTGGTGTGTCGCATTAGGCTTACATCTTAATGTTGATTTGAATCGTGATGATGAGTGCCACAAAAACTGATGTGATGTTGAATTTAAAAGTTAGCAGTCTTTAATCTTTCAAGACAAGTGTGTTGGAATCTGTGAAATGCCTGAATAACATTTGGTATCATGCATCTTTTTTTTTTACATCATTTTCAAAATTCTCTGAAGCTGCTAACCACTTGTCTCTTCTTAGCTCAACATTTTGTAGACATGATCTATATGCAGGGGGGAAATAGGAGGCATTTTTTTTTTTTTTGGGGGGGGTTTAGCTTTGCAAATGTTGAAAATCTTTCTAAATATATGCTGGAATGTTTTACTTAAATATATTTATAATTTTTTTTAGTTGTGTGCAAACCTTCTGTACGATGGAATCAGTTTGGATTTGGGTTAAGAATATGATGTTACAGTTACAAATACATGTATATTCATGGTTATCGGACACTCAAAATCTATAAACTAATAGATCAAAATATGCATGATACAGGAGTCCTTTGACAGGTACAAGCTCCTTAAGTGCTTGCAGACTTGAAGCCCGCAGCCGAATCTCATTTAAGAGAAACTGGTTCATGTAATGGGGGCTAAATTCATTCCAATTGACGGGGAACAAACTCATTTGTGGCGGCTCTTCTGTGTTTGAGGAAAAGAGTCTATACCAATGTCATTTCCAAGTTTGCTGACCGTCCCTTTTGAAGAAATTGGAGTTGCCTTGTAATGTTTTGAACAAGTGCGATCTTATACTTGTGTTCATGTGAAAATGCAAGCAAGAAAAATGCTGTTCATATATTCTGTTTCTTGGAAATAATGTGCATTATATAGTATGCAAGAACCAATATGTAAATTGTGTAGGAAGTTCAATAGATCAGGAGTCATGGTAACTACCAATACATATGTGCTTGTACTGCAAATTGCATTTTATGTTTTATCGCAGCTGGAAACAATGTATATCCAAGACATCTACTATCATATGGGAAGTATTTTTTATAGTGTCAGATGCTGGTCTTCTTTCATTTACTTTATCATTCAATCATGTATAAGGTCGCTTCTATATGGCTGTCAAAATGGAATTTTTACTGGTATTTGTTTTGATCGACTGTTTATTTGTGGTTTTCATATTAAAAAGAAATAGAATAAAAAGAAATAGAATTTTTATGTCTCTGACTCTCTGCATCGTTAAACTTATTTGTCTGTGTGTTGTATCGTATACATTTTTTTTCATGGTGCAAGTGCAGTTTATGTATAAAAGCTTGCAACATAGGTACGTAATATCTGTGAAGCAATTAGTGCACCGAACAACAGCAACAAGAACATCAACATCGACAACAACAGTAATGTTAATATCTCTGCTGTTTTGGGATGTCTTGAAAGCTGGTTCATCTTTTGGTGATATCCACCTAATTGAAAAGTAACCCCAGGCTTTACATTCCATGAAACATGACTTCTGCTTGATGATAGTAGCTTTTCTCGCAGCATCGGATTGAGTTACAAGTGTTTTGTCAGTCATGCCGCATTCCTCTATATCAATCTCCACATCATCAAGGCTTTCTTGAAATGAAGGATTGCCTGCAAGAAGAGCCTGGGAGATCAGTGTTTCCTCGAAGTGTCCGCTTGGTCAGGAACCCCAAACTGTAATGGATTCTTGCCGATCGGTATCGGTTCCTGTGAGGTTTTTCTTTCCCGTGGTCGTCTTGAATGACGTCTGTAATGTGATTATGTTAGCAGCCTAGAAGTTTGCTGTCCTGGACCCTTTAACACGTAACTTTGAGATTAATCTTAAAATTGAATTTTAAGATTGATTGTACATTGTTGATAATGTAATGAATTGTTCTAAACTGTTTTATGATCAACTTCTAAGTTTGTGTGACCTGGCTGAAGTGTATCTGTGAAAGGATCATTTAAAGGGACACTTAACAGTTTAGTTTGTTTTCAGGAAGCAGTTTATTAAATAGTTTAATCTATTAAGGTTCAAACTTCCCAAAGCCTACTATAACGAGACAGGATATGTATATACAATAGTGACATTTTTCTTTCTACTGGGTTCCATTATTTGATAAAATCCCAAGAACAGTACTTATTGGTATGTATTGATTCATGATTCATGATGAGTAGAGTATATGTGTTAAATGGAAATGTATATTCATCAATTATCTTAACAGAGCTTTTATTTTTCTTTTCATATTTCCCTGGATCTTGGCTTTGCTCTTGATTGTGTTTTCAAAATCAGGTAAGTGTTAAAAGTTTAATTTGCCCTTTTCAGGTCCTCTTTAAACATGTGGGAGGAGGAGAGGGGAAAAGGTAGAGGTGGGGGTAGAAGGAGGGGGGATGAAGATAAAGGAAGGGGAGGGGAGAGGGGAGGAGGAAGGGGAGAAGAAGTGGAGGACAAGGGGGAGAAGGGGAGGAGATATATATACAATTGTAGAGAATATGAGGGTGACATTCTGCAAAAACACAAGTATTAATTTAATACCAGCCCAGTATCTATCAGTCTACACCAGAGAGCTGTTGAAATAACACTGGTTTGGCATTAGGCTAACACCAATTTGGCATTTAAGCAACACCAACAAGTGCTAAACCAATATCGGTTTCATTCTTAACTGGTGTTGTTTCAACACCTCTGGTGTGGACCAATGTATGCATACCAGGCTGGTGTTAAATTAACACCGGCATTTCTGCAGTGCATATTGGAAGAGAGAGGCAAAGAGAAAATATAGCAGGGAAACAAACAGGAAAAGAGAGAAAGACAGAGTGAGAGAAAAATAAGAAAAAGAAAGGGGAAAAATATGGCAATGGAATGTCAGAATTAAAACTACCACATAGTATTAGAGAATGCTAAGATAAAAAGTGTAGATACTCCGATATCTCCGTTTAATATTCTTCAACCTTTCAAATCCATGAAAGAGGAAATAATGAGAATGGCATTAGTTTTAGGAAGAGAAATGAAGATTCAACAGAATAGAAACTGGATAAAAGCCAAGGAGACCCTTTCTCGGAGCCCCCTCTGTAATCTGTCTCTGGCCAGCGGTGTTGCTTTCACGCCCTGTTGCTCGGCATGTGCTTGGCTGCGCAATAGCCATGTGGACGGAGCTGACAAACGATTTAAATAAACATGTTAACGCATGACTTGGTCCCTCGAAAAAAAAGGGTGTAGTAGCTTCACGGTGTGATGGGTACTCAGAGCATTGACTCATCATTTTTGCAGAGTTATCGCATGTATTTTTCACCAGCTCACGATGAAATTCCCCTATGTTGTTGAAATGACCTCTGGTATTTACGCTGACCGATTGTACCCAATGAATGGTCAAGATGTCCTCATTCTGACCCTCACCTATTTGTCAACCAGCAAGGCATTAGTGAATCATTCATGGAACTGTGGATTTCTTTATTCCTCTCAGCTGTTTTTGTTTAAGAGTATGTGTGCATGCTAGAATATACAAAACTACAATTTGTAGTAAATCCTAATACTTCCTTGATGAATTATGACAATTTTTCCAATTCCCAATTCGATATCATTGTTGATTTGAACAAAGTATCGAATAAGTGTTTTAATTACTTATTTGCACTTGCCGACAAAGCTCCACTATTAAAGTGCAAATCTTTTTTTTTATCTTAGTTGGTATGTAAAGTGAAAATTAGCTCTCTTGTGTATTGACTTTTATTTTTACTTTGTATTAAAGGATTATGATTTATGAATATGTAAAACTAAAACCTTGTTATTTATGTTTGGTTGGAAAATTTGTCACCATAAAAAATAGCTTGCTCCCAAATATGAAATAAATTTTCTTAGAGAGAAGATTAAATTAAAACTCCACTACCGTCCAAAACAGTGGTGTAAAAATACACCAGATTAATAGTGTCCTGTGAGACCCATATAAAGTGTCTTACACCAGTGTTAGATTCATGGTGTTAGATCCACACCCATTGGTGTGATTATAACACATTATATTTGTTATTAAACAATTTGGGTGCTTTGTTCACACTCTGGTGTATTCTTTAAAACCTGAGAATGTAGTCCTGTCAGAACATGGACCGGTGTTGCTGTAACAATATGCAACATATTTTTTGAAAAAATAATAAACATGGCATTTTCTCGACAGAATTACTATTATTTGAAAGGCAGATTCTCGCTGTAATAACCCAGATTGCTGCCCCCTTCAAATGTACTGAGAGTGACAGAGATTACTTATGAATTTAATTAAATCTTGAGTGCAACATTTATGGCCAGTGCATCAATTTACTTTCAAGTGAGAGTCTTCAGAGAGTAAGAAGATTTGAAATTTATTTTCTCACGAGCCTCATTCACACAAACAAAAATATACCTCCATTATCATTAATTTGGTGGAGAGGGGGAGGGGGTGGGGTTGAGGCTCTGTACCTGCTGCCCCCCCCTCCCCTAATTGAAGAATAAAAAATGCTTGGCTGAGAAGAGTTGGAATTTTCATGTGAACCTCTTTCACAAAAACAAAAAAATATATAAACAGGTAACTCGGGTTTTCCCATTTTAATGCTTATTGAGCAAAGGGGGGGGGGGGGTAGAGGCTTGTTATGTGCTGCCCCTCATTGGAAAAAAATGCATGTTTGGCTTGATGGTGGTTCCATTTAGAATCCTCAAATTTACCTTCAAAAGAATGTTATTTTGACATGTACAAAGAGCAAAGATGATGCAGCATTGAAGGTTTGCAAAGAAAGGCATCGAAGATCATCCATGCAGGGGCCCGTTTCATAAAACTATTTATAGTAACTAAATAACAGTAACAGTTTCAAGCTACGGAAATCTTTTAATTTAATTGGCTGGTAGTGAACTTGTTATAGCAACAGTGTATTTACTGTTACAACAAGTCTTTATGTAATGGGATCTGGGTATTACATCAAGTGAAAGCTTCCTTATTCGTTGTAACTCTATCCATCAAAATGAGTACTTTGAATCAGAGAAAAAGATAATGATTTTGTAGATCTTTAGTGTATAGGGATGACCTATCTCATCAATCCATTCATATCCATCATCAAATCATATCTAATATGACAATGAACTATACGTGACCGCACATAATCTTGTTCATGGACAATTAATAAATATAATCTGAAATTAGTAATGAAATACCCCATCTGGATTGTCCATGGTTGTAGGTCAGTAGAACCTCTTGACCTCACTCTTAAAAATTTGAAGTGTAAAAAGCATGCATCGTCAACCATGCATGTGTCTTGCATGTGGAAAATATGTCAGATCTGCAAATGGTTACTCTAAATCGCTGTGTATGGTAATCCTCAATTTCAACAATGCATGATCACCTAATATTTTCATTGTAAAACCCAAAACTTGTTTTGCATAATAGTTAGTGACAACCCAGGTATATGCCTTTTTTTAGCAACCTTGTGCGTGACGTGTGTATTGTGCGTCGACAGTATGTTCTTCTACCAAGTGTTTTTAAAGAGTAGAGTCCCTCAAATCATTGAATCATATTTCACAATTTGTGCTCTTTTGGTATGTTATAAAAATGGCATCCATTTCTTCACACAGTATTTTCACGTAGCGTACTTTCGCAGTAAACTGGAATTTTGTTGATGTGTGAATGGGGCCAGAGTCTCAAGCTCTCAGACTAGTCACAGTTCACAGTGAAAATAGAATTGATGATTTAATTATGTTGAAATTGCAGACCTCTTGATTCTGTCACGGATGGCTTCTACTGGCATTCTAGCTTTTCATTCCCGATCCTTATTCACGGCTATCTTTGCAATCAGATGCTATTCAAAGAGATTTTATCATCAGAGAGGGCGAATAGTGCCACTCGCCTTTGCCTAATGTCAATGGCAGATGCACCTAGATTTTAATCTCACGTTATGTTTCAATTTTATGAATGTTAGATGCAATCGTGTATTATGTCATGTAGAGGAAAATCCATTTTATGAACTTGTGTTAAAGGGAAGGTCATTGTCATATTATTTACTGGAATTAAGGGCAAGTCATTGAATGTTTTGGAAAATCGTGATTTGAAAACGGGACTATTTTGAATTTGCTGTTCCTTAATCGTTATTTTCAAATAAGCATATAATTTTCTTTGATATCGATATTCAAATTCATGTAATTTCCACATTCCTAAAAACTCTTGCCTTTCAACTAGAGGGTCAGGGGTCTAATCCTTCAGCAAGAATTTTATTCATATTGGTTGCACTCCACCCAGGGTGAGATGAATGGGTAGCCTGTAGGATTTATTCCTTGAATGCTGTAGTGCCTATTTGGTGGCTCGGCTACAGCTAGGGCAATGATATGATACCAATTATTAAGTGCAGAAGGTTGTGCATGTAGTAGCTGCACTATATAAATGGGCTTATGTCGAAAGGGTGGGTGCTGTCGCGTAAGGGTGCGTCAACGCGAACGCGAAGATTCGTCCAAAGCCCCCCCCCCGGTTTGGACGAAAGGGTGTGTTTAATAATAATGAATAAATAAATAAATAAATAAAAATACAAATATAAGAAAGCTGAATATAAGGTATTTTGCCAATTTGCACGTAAAATAGTGGATTTTCAATCATTTAAAGCATTGACAATTTGAGGAAAAGAAATAAAAGTTCAACTAATAATAATAATGATAATGATAATAATAATAATAATGATGATAATAAAATCAGATACCCACCCTTGCAATAAGCCACTTGGCGCCACTTTTTCACTCCAAATTCATTTCCATAAATTCACTCTTTGGGGTGAAAATTATTATTACTATCATTATTATATAAGTTGAACTTTTCTTTCTTTTCCTCAAATTGTCAATGCTTTAAATGATTGAAAATCCACTATTTTCCGTGCAAATTGGCAAAATACCTTATATTCAGCTTTCTTATAAATATTTGTATTTTTATTTATTTATTCATTATTATTTAACACACCCTTTCGTCCAAACCGGGGGGGGCTTTGGACGAAAGGGCGCGTTCCAGTGAACGCGACGCGACGTTGCGCTCCCGACGCACCCTTTCGGCTAAACCGGGGGGGGGGGGGCTTTGGACGAATCTTCGAGTTCGCGTTGACGCACCCTAACGCGACAGCACTCACCCTTTTGAAATAAGCCATATAAATGGACCTATTATTAATTTCAATTATGCCTTTACTCGTTTTTGAAGCCAGGGGCCACGGAACGATTTTCAAAGTGGGGGGGGGGGGCTGACCATGCTAAAATTCACTATCATGGTAATTTTTACGTTTTTATACACGGTTTTGGACAAAAGTGGGGGGCTGAAGCCTCCCCAGCTCCCCTCCCCCCCGGTTCCGCTGCCCCTGCAAGCAACTTCTTCTTTTGAATGTTAATGTGTAATTCTTTTGAAAAAGTAAAGACAATTTGACAAATTTTGTCAAGGAATACATGACAAGGTCACCATGTTTAAATCCCCACTGCTTGTGTAATATCATCGGCACACATGTTTGCCCAAGAAATTCATCAGAACGTAAAACGACCTAAAGTCACGACCCCCTTGGGATCAGAGTTTGTTCAGCTTTCCTAGCGGCGCTGTCGTGTGCCATGCATATCGAACGATAACCAATCATAAATGCTTCATTAGTGCATTATTTTTGGATGGGGAAAGGGTGATATGTTTGCGAAGTTGAGCGCAGTAGATTTCCTAACTCGAATGATCGTGCTGTGAGTTTGCTCATGTGTGTATATCGTGTGTATAGCAATGTTCTTGTTTAATCTAAGTATGTGCTAGACCAATGTCGATACAGGTTGTGTGCAATTCCTTTTTTTGGGGGGAGTGGGGGTATCTAAACTTTAATTGCATTTCAAAATGGAAAGGGGGAATCACTTTTATGTCATATTGTAATGTAGTAAAAAAAAGAAAACCGGTAGAATAGTGACTGCAATCAATCAAAGTGTGACATTTCTTCAAAAGCAAGAAATAGAAAGTTTCTCTTGTTTCTACAATGTAAGTTTTTATGATGAATGCATGTCACTTTGATTTTAAAAAGGAAATTGATGATGTGTATCTAATTGCATTGTTTGAATTGGAGGGAAAGAAATTATTTGATTAAATAATCTTTATCTAAATCAGAAAAAGGTGAAAGGAAATGATGAATATTGTGTAAAGTCATTGTTATTCATCCATACATCAGAGTGTTCTGCTTCGGGAATGGAGTTGAAACTTTTTCAGTATAACCAGCACATTTTTTTTTAGGCTTGGCCTTTTCAGTGAAATCACTGGCTTTTTATGCAGAATGGATAGAGTCACTATAAAATTCTAAACCGTTTCTTATAAGCATGGAAAACATGTAGAAAAAGTCGATGTAGAGATGTAATGCAAGAATAGAAAGGTACAAACAAAAGATTAGGCCTTCGTTGACCCTGATGTGACTTTGATCCTTAAGTTATGCTAATGGCCATCTACAAGATTCCAAAAATACTTCTAGCAAAAATCTGGATTCGATTGTACTAAAAGTTTTACGTTCGTGAGGTGCAGTAGGAAGGTTAATTATCGTGATCAGTGTCAAGTTCTTGAGAGAAATAGTTGGAGGGAGAGAGAGGGGAGGGAGAGGGAGAGAGGGGCGGGGGGGGATGATATAAGAAATGGAGAGGAGAGAATGGAAAAGAAGAAGTAATAGAGATGAGAGGAGGGAGCAAATAGAATGAGAAAGAACAGTACAAAATGGGACCATGCCAGGAGCAGAATCAGAAGAAGGATAGAAGGAGGAAAAGTATAAGATGGATTTGATGGGAAAGGATGAGGAGGAAGAGAAAGAGACAAAAAAATGAGACATTAAGAAGAAAGTGGAGAAGAAGATGGAGTTGAAGGAGAGAAATGGAAAAGTTTTATTGTGTAGAAGAGCAATCTAATCTCTAATTTAATCTTTGAATCTAAAATGGATTCAGAAGCAAAATGGTAGTTTGGGATAAAAAGATTGATATTCTCACAAGTGGTATCATGAAGCTTTACATTCCTCATCTGGTCAGTTTCATCCCTAGAGACATATTTTATGATGTATCACATGATCAAATGGGTTGGTATCTTTGAAAAGGTGTCATGCAATCCATTTGTATGAACCCGTTTCAATTTCGAATTGATCAAGAATAAGTCAGAAAAAATGTGACGTGGTTTTAGTCATTATATAGATTTAATTTCATTAGTTTTCTTTCAAGGAGGGTGTGCAAATTTAAAAAAGAACCAAAGAGAATATGAAAACAAAGAAGGAAGAGGAGGGGGGGGTGGGTCATTATCATCAGCAAAGGAAAAGGATGTCAGAATATAATGGGTTATGATAATGTGATAATTAAAAGACAGAGAATGAGAAAACTAAGCTCATTTTACTATAACTTATTGTTCATAATTGTAAAAAAAGAAATGATATGCTCCAGTTGTTCGTCTGATTGTTAAAGAGCAGATTTTTCATTGAAACAGTGTACTCGGCCAAAGAAAATTGATGCAAATTTTGGAAAAATAGGGATTGAGTAAGATGTTTTGTTAAAATAAAGATATGGATCATGAATTTAAAGAGAAAACTGAAAAAGGGGAGAGTGATGGAGGCGGAGAGGATAAAGAAGGCGATGAACTGGAGATAGAGACATGAAGATGAAGGAGAGGAGAGATGGATTAAGTAGTGATCATCCAGAAAGCTAAAAAGTCACATGATGATGGAGGAGTAGCACAATGCGGTGCTTCCGTTCAGCAAGATGTTTCCTTGTCAAAGCCCTGGGGGTGCTGAACGGTCGTCTGCAGAGAACTAGCGCTCCCCCCCCATCTACCTGCATGCATCTTTGGCACAATGCACCTGTGCTTTGATAGCCACTCCGTTGTTTTCTTTAGTTTCCTGTTGCCCATGACCTCTCGTCAAAATAAAGGAAAGGTTTAAAAGCGTTTCAGTAAATCCGAGTCAGGCGTAATGAAAATGTAATCAAAATCTAAAGTTTGATATTTTGTGAATGTGAGAGGTATTTTCTTGTTACATTGTCACTACAGAAGCTGTGTGCGCTATGAACGCCTAGCTTAGCCGGGTAATATAGGAGCGCCTTGAGCACCTAACAAGGTGGAAATGTGCGCAATATAAATATCCTATATTATATTATTATTATTACATTTTCCAAACCCTTATGCATTTTCATTTGTGCTTATTTTCACCCAGATTTCCTCCTGAAAATGAAAATTATTATTTAAGGAATCACAGAATATCGAAAATTTTGATTAATGTTATTCTTTTACAATTGTGAAATGTTTAAAGTGTTGTGTAGCTTTTGAACAAAAATGTATTAGAAAAAGCAAAGATTTTTTTTTTACATTTAGGAGTTGATGATTTCAAACATGTTTAGCAGGTAAACTGCAAGAGATGAGAAACGATAGACATCTTTAAATGGCTAATAAAGATAACCCTGGTAATTACACATTGGAATGTGTGAGCATGATGAGTGTACAAACAATGGCATTCCAGAAGAAATCAACATGATTTTGATAAAGATTATCAGAAGGTCCTTTTAAGTCATCTACAAAGTTTATTTTATGATTAAAAAAAAATATATTCTAGGCTTGATACATATTATGCATTTAAACAAACCAAAAATTCAAGTACATCATGCAAATATACATTACTTTGTTGAGAATCATTTTGTGGCAAGTTTGAGTAATTTTTATTTCCTGGTTTGACAGCATTTTGTCCTGTTTGCTAAATCAGCTACTGATATCAACTTTGTATGATGGAGATATGGTCTTCTTTCAGCTTGTCCGTTGGGGGCGCTTTTCATATCATTGTCTCATTGTACTATCAGTAGAAGATATGAACATGGTAGTGCTTATTGACAAACTTCCAAATCCTGTTTCTAACTCGAGTGAACAAATGAACAATTTCCCTGGTTGAATAATTCTCTCTGCCACTTTCAATTATTCTTCCACATATTGGCTATGCCATGCAGAGTAGAATTGGTGTTAAAATATCAACACACTTTCCCATGGAGAGGATGTAAAACCATATGTCATCTGAGTGTGCACACAACCTAAAAAAAATCATTCTGATAAAGTAAACCAACCATTCCAAACCAACTCAATTTGTTTTTAGACCTTTTTTAAAGTGCTTTCCAATCCTCTTAAGGTGATTGTTTTGGTAGAGGTCGTTTGATCACTATTACGAACATTTTAACAAAATCACAAATGGAAATTATTGCTTGTACCCATGTTGGAAATAATCGAGAAGCAAAGTAATGAAATCTATAAGTAAGTGGATTCTTTCATGTTTGCATTTTGTGTTGATGTACTCTTTCCTCATATTGATGCAGAATTGTGATAAAAATATAGCACTTCAATCATTAACGTCAAAAAGCATTCGGGTTAATGTGTAAAATCATTTCTGGACAAATATCTGCTTTTGGTAAGATTTGCATGTTTTTGAGAAATTGAATTATACACAGTGATGAAAATGCTTTGAATGCAAAATTGTGATATAATTGTACAGAAAATCAATTATTCATACCCTTGCAAATGCTGAAATTTATATTTAGACAAATCAGTCTGCATTCCGTCAGAGACTTTTACGTGTAAAGGAAATGAATTGAAAACATTGACAAAATTGCATTGCCTACAATCAGTAGCCATCGTTTGGTAAACATGTAATAATTTTAATGCCTCGGTGTGAGGATATGTGGAGGGAGTACAGTGGCAGGTAAAATATTATCTGCACGTAATCTTTGCCTTTTGGGATATACCGATACATAACAAGTTTGTGATAAAAATGAATTGATAAGTGTAGTCGGTATATTTTGCGAGCAAGGATTGTGTTTGATCTATTTATAAGTGAGTATGTGTGAGAGGTAAGAAAGGAGAGCAAGTGTGGAGAGAGAGGGTTTTAAATGTGAGCGGATGAAGAGTCATAGAGAGTTTTAAAAGATAGGAAAGAGAAAGAGAAAGAAAGAGGGAGAAAGAAATAGAAATACATGTAGATAAAAGGTAAGTAAGTAAGAAAGAAATAAATAAATAAAGAATGAATAAAATATTAGTTAGAAAGAAAGAAAGAAAGACAGACATAAAGAAAAAAAAGAATGAAAGATAGAAAGAACAAAAGAAAGAAAGAACAAAAGAAAGAAAGAAAGAAAGAGGGGAAAGAAAGAATGAAAAAAATATTAAAAAGAAAGAAAGAAAGAAAGAAAAGAAAGAGAGAAAGAGAGAGAAGGGATTAATGTGGAAAGAGAAATTTAAGTGAAAAAAAGAGTAATTAAGTTATGAAGTTTTAAAAGATGAATGGGGAAGCTGTTATCCATCAGTTTCACATTCATTTCCTTCTTTGTGTTAGTAAGTACTTGCATTGAAAGCCCATGTTCCGCCACTCTCTCTGTCAAAAACAGTGAAATCATGACAAACATTGAATGTGGTTCACCAGAGGTTACTTTCGATGACCTTGCCTCAGTGACCTTTGGATGGGAATGATTTAAGTTCTGAATCTCTATTTTCACGAAAGAGTGATCTTGATGTCAGTATGCAAATGTGTGTCTTGATGTTTTTTTTATTTATTTATTCATTCATTAAATGTATTATGAACTATGCAGTCATTTAAAAAATGATTATCTTGAAGTGCAATCATAAGTGGATATATGGTGACCACTGATGTGGTTTATATTTATACACTATTTTTTTACAGTGCAAATGAAATATGAAATGTAAAACAGCTAATGGCAAAATACCCAAATGACGTTGGTTTAGGAATAGCGCAATCTTACTAATAGCATTCCGCGAGAAGGAAATCTTCCTCTTTGAATCAAATCGTCATAATGGTGCAGGAGCTGTGTGAATGAGTGACATAAATGCCCATGAGAAAAAATAACAAAAGCAGAGAAATGAACTACCATCTCCTTTAGGAGACCTGGAGAAATCAGGTATGATTTGAAAGTGGAAAAGAAAGAAATTTGACCTGAAAGGAAAAATACATTTGGACTATTAATGGTTGAACGACTAGGGGTCTTGCTGCGTTGAAAGTGTGATATATCGCCCGTGGTTTTCGCGAAACACACATTATCATGAGGGTTTAACCACTGAAACGACTCAGCGGCTTTCGTCCGCATACATGACCTATGGCAGTAACTATCCCTTCAGACGAGAGGATTTTTATGAGACTCGTACAAGATAAATTGTTGTAGAAGAAAAACATGTACGTAAGTGTTGCATACACCAAGGTCAGTTGTTGGGAACTAGCATCAGTGTTTTGCATTATTAAAGTTTACCCAGTTGTATGATTTTACATGTTACCCTATTTTGAATAAAATTTAGATTTATGCTCGATATGATTTTTGCTCAGATTAAGAAAAAAATAAAACCAAGAAAAAAATATCTCCACAAACAAAAAGAATTAATATATTCATAATCTGCATTTTAGGGAATACTGCCATTTTCAATGATTATTTAGTAGATTAGGACATTTCTTGACATTCTCTCTCATTTTGATGTTTTTATAAGTGATTGGATTCATACAGCTCTTTTTGCCTGAGCATATCAAGTGAAACATTTTTACCCTGGCTGCAGCTCAATCTGCCGCTTCATCAGCAGTGATCAATGCATTCAAGAGATTAATCTTACCGGGTACAGAGACACCTCACCTGGGTCGAGTGAAGCACAATGTTGAAGAAAAACCCATGCCATGGCTGGGATTCGAACCCATGACCCTCTGTTTGAAAGACAAAAGTCAGACCACCACGTGCCCACAATCAGACTTATTTTTGGATTGTTTCCCCTGTTATACTGTTATTTTGTTTGTGTGAATGGGAGGGAGGGGATTGATAGCCCATTGTAGTACAAGGGAAGGCAGGTGGGACCGAACGACTTGATGGATATCTTTCTGCTATCAGGCAAAACAAAATAAAACAGTTGTTACCTTGTAGGCTATGAGATCATTTCCTTTCACATGCATTATTCAGTGAACATCTTTACCAGCTCCATCAACTATGCAGAGTCCATTCGATATTCTGACTTCTATGTGAAAAAAGTCAATTTCTATCATAGAATAAAGGTGTTGCTAAGAGTGAAATATATTAGTCATATTCAGATAGCCATCATATTTTAGGGAAAGGGGGAGGGGGGGGTCAGAGATCTTGCCTGACTGACATTACCATGACTAGCAAAATGTAAAATATAAAATGGTAGTTTTTGCTGATTGAAGCATGATATGTGTAATGTTTATTAAGCCACAGTTGAACAGGGGTATCACCTTGGTGTAAAAAACTGTCAAATAAATAGAAATATGTAATATATCTTATAGTTATCAAAATGTATTAAGAATATCATTTCCCTCATAATGGTCTGAAATTTTGTACTATGAAACCATGTTCCTGATCGGTTGCATGGGACATGTTTGCTATGGTTTTCATTCATTAAGAGGGTGAAATTTACAATGGAAAAAGGTACAAACAAATTGTTGAATGTCATGTGGATCCAACTACCTCCCTTGTCTGTGACGGAGACATTTTTCATGTATTATTAATTCTAGTTTGATCGACGAGCTACGTTTGTTGTACAATTCTCTTTTTCTCTCGCATCTCCCCCCTCACAGGAAACTTAGTTCATGCCCTTCAAAAGTCGGTCAACTTTTCAATAAACCTGAAATCTCCCAATGTGTTTTTGCATTCATGATGATTCTTGGAATCCAACACCCCCTTTACCCCCACTGACTGGTCTCAAAACTACACCATTCCGTCCTTGTGTAACATTCTTTGCTTCCTCATAGCGATTTCTATTTCTGATACTCCCTCGTGGACCAATAACGGAAATTATCTCGAGTAGCAATCCATTTGAGCCCTCTTCTGACAAGCCCCTCACATTGGATGACATTTTCTTTGTGTCCCACTTCTTCCCTCGTGCTGTGTGTATTTAGTAAATGTAAAATAGCAGAATTATGTTTCCTTTGGAAATGTACATTCCCTTCTGATTCAGAGGTTAATGTCATAATTACTTTCATTCATCTAAAATCAAGTGACTGTTTATCTGCAGTTTTATTTCTATGACGATAAATCAAAGATTTTCTCTTTTTGATTGCATTAAATGTTTTCAACTCTTTGATCTTGTAGTGATGTTGTACTCTACATTTGAACTGCTTGTTTTGTGAATGCCCCCCCCCCCCATTGTATTCTATTCTTTACAGTCTCATGTAAAGTGCAACAATTTGTTTATTTCAGTATGGGTTTATGCTTGTTCCTTGTTTTGTAGTTTCAAGGATTTTTTGGGCGTGTACTGTCGCTTTAGTGGTGTCAATCATTAGAAAAACAATAATATCCACTAAATATTAGACAGAATGGGGATTAAACCGAATGGAGATTAGACTAAATGGAGATTAGACCGAATGGATATTAGACCAAATGGAGATTTGACCAAATGGATATTAGACCAAATGAAGATTAGACCAAATGGAGATTAGACCAAATGGAGATTAGACCAATTGGAGATTAGACCAAATGGAGATTAGACCAAATGGAGATTAGACACAATGGAGATTACAACAAATGGAGATTAGACACAATGGAGATTAGACCAAATGGAGATTACAACAAATGAAGATTAGACCAAATGAAGATTAGACCAAATGAAGATTAGACCAAATGGAGATTAGACCAAATGGAGATTAGACCAAATGGAGATTAGACCAAATGGAGATTAGACCAAATGGAGATTACAACAAATGGAGATTAGACCAAATGGAGATTAGACCAAATGGAGATTAGACCAAATGGAGATTAGACCAAATGGAGATTAGACCAAATGAAGATTAGAACAATTGGAGATTAGACCAAATGAAGATTAGAACAATTGGAGATTTGACCAAATGGATATTAGACCAAAAATGGAAATTTGAACAAATTGATATTAGACTAAACAAAAAGGATATCAAATTGATTGTAAAATGGGTGTATCCAGGCTTAATGGATTCAAACAATTCCAGTATTAGACCAACTAGAGCATGATAGATTGGTATTGGACCAAGGGCTAAAGCCCTCCATACTTTCACATCTACTTTGGATAACCAAAAAATGAGAAATTTCTTTGCGAGTGATAAAACTCAAAAGTTGCATATAATCCCATGCACAGTACCAACCTTATAGCTTGTGGGCAATGTTTGAATGATTAAAATGGGAAAAAGGATTGCTGAAGTAGATTTTACCAAGAGTTTGTACTGTTAATGTAATTGCCATTTACACATCTACTCTAGATTACCAAACAATGAAAAATCCTTCACGTTTCAAGGGACGTATAGTCCTATGTTTACCAACCTATGTTGTTTACATAGAGAGTATGATTAGATTTAGGATTTTAGCTTGTTAGCATTGTTTGAAGAAAAATAATGTGAAAATCAATGCTTATTAGTTTATAAGAATGATTATTACTGAGGATTGATTTAAATGTACACCACAAGTACATCATTTAAACTCTTGCTGATATTTCTGAGATAATATTTTGCAAAGTTTTTTTTTTACATGAAGTATTAAAAAGGGGTAACAATGTTTAAACCACTTTGATTGGGCACAGGTGAACCCCCAAAGAAAAAACATACAAAATACTTAAATTCTAAAAATGATCAATATATAGACATTGCATAATTAAAGAAAGATTATTTGTAGGTATACACTTGGCAAATTATATCTTTATTTCTTTATTTCCTTACTCCATTTTTTATTCATTTGAAAAATAAAATATAAGCATCTATATACCAGCATTTGTGCTGAGAAATCAGAGAAGTGTCCTTATGATTGTGTGGGAATAAAACTTGTCCTTTTTGATATTGTAATGAATGTGTTGTATCTGGCCATTGTGCATTTAACATGCCATTAAGCAAAGTGCTGTTTATCTCCCTCTCAACTCGACTTTACCTGGGGCAAGGCAGAATGATACCCAGGGGGCAATGCAACCATATCGCCATGACAATGCCGAGTACATCAGGGGTTTGAAACCTGACCATTTCGGCTTAGGAAATCTGCATTTTTTATAGACGATAAAGGAGACCCTTTTCTTCAAATTTGAATCAGGAAGGAATAATTTTGAAATGGTAACAGATTGTGTTGCCTTGATTTATTTAAAAATATTGGAAGAGCAAATATGGACAAGTTTTAAGCCAGCTTTCATTGTTTTTCCTCATAAATATTGTATTGTTCAAGTGTTTTTTTCCCCTTCTGTTGGGGAATAATGAGAACTTTGTATCGTTATTGTTTTGTATTGTACTCTCATCAAAATTATGATGCTCTTTTGTCTGTAATACACAGTTCATATATATCTTCAAAGGAAAGATACAAAGACATTCAACTTGTTTGTGATGATGATAATGATAAAAAATTGTGTATCCTTATGGTGTTGTACAGTACCCCCCTCCCCCATCAAAATCATGAAATGACACAGTTAAAATATATCTACACAGGAAAGATACAATGTAGATTTACAAATCATTATTCAATTTGTGATGATGATAATGATTGTGATAATTATGTCACCACTTATCTGTTAATACAAGCATTCAAATGTAGGGATTTCTCAGAGAGAGAGATCACATTTGAATTTGCGGAAATTTCTAAAGAACAAATGCATGCCAAAGACCTTAGATTTTGTTGGAAGGTAAACTAGCAAATACAAGACATTGATTTAGGATAATAGCTAATGCTTTTCTGTTAGAAGCTGTAGATTAATGGACGTTAAATCGGATCGTCTTTTTTTAGTTTGGGGTCCTTACAGCCTTGGTACCCTGAGAGGAGGAATAGATGAAGCGGATGAGAGTGTTCCACTGATGAGCCTTGATGGATGGGAGCCGGCTGGCAATGAGAGGGGCGTGTTATTCATGATTGAGTTTGCCTCTTCAAAGACACCTTAAAGGCGCTCTGTCCTTCAAAGCACACTCAAATGTGTTTCAAACGCCGGTTTCGTCCCAAAATTAGCAGCGGGAAATTATTTCCTTCTTAATTGGAAATTAATGTCTGGCTGTGTTTGAAATGCCTGAAGAAATGCAGTCAGTTGGTTACAATTTGGATTCTTCTAGAAACACAATGTAAAAGTTCTGTTTAAGCCTTTACTTAAAATTTGGTTAATCTTAAGAATGTTTATTTTTAGAGTTTGAAATCATTATCTGATAAGATGATGAATTATGATATTGTGTGACAGGTGTTTGATATATGAACTCACATATGGGTAAAATTTTAACTGAGAGATGCCACTGTCATCGATAGTTGGCTTTTAATAATACACAAAAATTCCGTAGAGCTCCAGTTCATCTGGCATGTTTAAGAGTCAAGTAGATTAATATAATAGGCCCTACATGTATTTTCCAAAGTGTGCAATGTAACTAAATGTGCAGTAACATACCCCACCCCAATCAACACCCATAGTGATGGGGGTTGCTTGGGGTTAAAGATAAATTCCAGTTCTGGTAACGATCTCAAAATGATGTTTTAGAGAATCTAATATAATGACCACCCAAGTGTCTGTTTGTTTGAATAAAAAATGTGCCAAAGGATTCTGGAAGAAATTGTGTAATTGCTGAGAAATAAGCAAAATAAGAGCGGATTCGGTCACTTCCGGCGGGTCTTTATTCAAGCAATAATAATACACTGTCCCATGTGTGCCTATCTGTGTTGGCGATCTTCAGTGTGGTCGTATTTCAGCTTAGATTTTATGATTTCACAAAGTTCAGTTTATGTAATTGTACCAGATCTAGATCCAGGATGATATAGTCATACTAAACCCTGTTTTTACAGACTTTCTCACGAAATAAGTGTTTTACTGCAACTACTATCATTTAGCTTTAATAGTCACAATTGGTACTTGCACCAATGCTGCTAAGAAAATTGTAAACATACAAATCCTTGGGGTTGTACGATCAATGGATATGCTTGATCACAATTGATCTTTATCATGTACATGGATCGCCATTAACTTACAAAATTCTTAAATGTACAGTCATTTTTTATGTTTTTTTTTTACAGGGCCCAGAATTTCGAAATCTTCAAGTTGTAAGAATACCTGTAACATTCTTTAAAATGTTGATTTCTTTTCTTTATAAGAGTGTCATTGCAGCATGCATTTGTGATTGATTTTTTACTACTGTTACATGAAGGAGCACTTTACTGACATCATTTTATGAGACCAAGGGGGTGTTTCACAAAGATTTAAGTATGACTTAGGTCACACTTAAATGCTGTTGCGTGCGGTACAAAAGGCATGGCCGCATTGGTCAGATCATGTGAAGAGGATGCGCACTACTGCGTATTGATCAATAAGATTGCGCATTTTATATTGTGTACGCATCGGCATTTAATCGCGACTCTGGTGGGTGTTTCATAAAAGCTGTTGGTAAGTTACATGTGACTTTATGAAAGACTGGTGATCCTCTCTTAGTTGCTAAATCTGCACCTTTGAAAATCTGGTTTATGTCATTTACCACAAGAAAGCATCACCACTCGTTTCGAATCTTTTTTTTTTTCTGAAAGCCTATAGCACAGGTGTCTGATCATGAGTCTATCATTACTGCAGGCTATTAGCATTGATTTATTATGACAAATACATGAACAAGCACTAATTAACTGGCATTGTTTTATGAGAATGGAACTTTTGAATCTTCACATTTAATGAAGACTTTTGCTACTGGCGTCTGTAGCGTTTATATTTTTTCTAAGTATAGTTTAAGATCATGAATCTTATTATTACTTCAGGCAATTAGCTTTGATTCATAATGACGGTTACATGAAGAAGCACTTTACTGGCATTTTCTTTTAAGACTAGAACTTAAGAAGAATCTTCGTAAGACCTACCATCGGCGTCTATAATGAAGAAGCACTTTACTGGCCATTGTATTATAAGACTAAAACTTCTTGAAGTTTCATTCTTTTATGAAGACTTTATATATTACTGGTATCGGTAATGACTATTTCTTCTAGCTATATTTGAAGATCATGAATGTATTATTGCAGTAGAATATTAGCTGTTGATTTATGGTGACAGTTACATGAATCAGCACTTGCGTCCATAATGTTTATTTCTTCTAACTAAAGTTTAAGATCATGAGTCTATCATTGCAGCTGGTTATTAGCGTTGATTTATTATTACGATGACATGATTGAGCACTTCACTATAGCATTGTTTTTTTTAAGACCATAACTTTTCAATCTTCAGCATTTAAAGAGACTTGAACCACTGGCGTCTGCAATGTCTCGGTATGTTTTCTAAGTAATAGTTAAGGATCATGAGTCTATTCTTTCAGCAGGCAATTAGCTTTGATTTATTATGATGGTAACATGAATGAGCACTTACTGCTCCTAAGATATATATTTTCTTCCCTATTTGTCCTGATTTTTTGTTCATTTCACCATCAAACTGCGCTGAAAGGGCATTAAATACTTTGCATAATATGGGAATGTTATCCACACTGCAGAGTTGAATCGGTCGTTTTCTTCGGATCGGTTAAGCCAGAAGCCTTTTAATGGTGATTTTCAGAAAAAAAATAGATGTTAATGACACTCACTCGGAGAGTGGCAAAGCGGCTCACACGACCGATTTAGGATATCTCTGCACCGACGACGGCGGCAGGTAATGGATTCTCACTTTTGAAGTGTGGCCGATGCTTTCTACTTTATAGCAAACCATCCACCTCTCATAAGTATACAGTAAAAAGTAGGTAACAAGAATAATGGGTACGAAAGTAAGAAAGAAGGAAGGAGATTTATATAGAGAGGGGGGGGGTAGAGATAGGGGGAGAGACAGAGATAGAGAAGAAGAGAGAGGAGGAAAGAATAGGAGAAGGAAGGAGTGCGAAAAAAAAAATTGGAAGTAAAATGAAAAAGAAACATTAATGATATGGAATACTGTATATGACAAAAAATTAAGAAATACCATGAAAATGCATGAGCAAGAGAGAGAGAGAGAAGGGGGGGGGGAGTAAAAGTGGGATAAAATATATTGGGGGAAAATAAAATAAAAACAACAATACAACTGTATTTATCTCAATCATTGCTCTCCTCCAATGACCTTCATGTTTTATATCAAACAAAACCACCTCATAACCTTTTAACTGAATTCAATGAAAGCCAATCAAACCAATGAATAGACATATGGGACTTCACCATATACGCATGCTTTGTTGAGGATTCTATTTAGGAAAGGAATATAAAGGACTTTGAAAGAGAGAATAATGAATTAAATCAATAAAGAGATGTGATCTTTTGTCCCACATTGCGGTCAGCTTGTGTATTGGTCATTGAGTGAGAAAACAGATTGCAATTGCGATTGCTGTATAGAGGAATTGCACTAAATGTTGGTCATTATGTAACATGAAATGAATGTGCCTGTAGTATAATTTAATGATTGAAAGATTGAATATAGCTATTCATTTCATTTGACGATTTAGATGTTAATATTTGTATTCCGCTAGAAAAAGGGATTTAAACCGCCAACAATTTTAGCCTGTTATTCTTTGCTTTGAAAACGTCTCCCTCATCAATTTCAAACCTTGACATATTACTTTCTGTTGTACAGTAATCTTGATCTTGCTTTGTCTGACGTTTCTCCCAAAGTTTGAGAATTTTATGTGGAAGCATCCTTTGTTATGCAGAGAGCTTTAAGCATGTCCAATGTGTGATTATGAATTTATCCCACATATAGATACAAAGACTCGCCATGAATATATGCTGCTTGTATTTCACTTGCAATATAGAATCCTCTGCTTGTGCATAAAGGAATGGCAATTTTCATAAAATTCCTTAACACGGACTCAGTGCCATGTTTCGTTTGGTTTTACAATTCGATATCGAAGATGACCTTGAACCACTTGCTTGTGTATTTTGTATACCCCCAGAATAGTTGCACAAACATTTTGGATGATATGAATTAAATATAACTGCTATAATCTATGTTGAACACCTTGCCTGCTATGAAGTTTGACTTTCAGTGCAAAATAGGGACACTATGATTTCTTTGTGCCATTTAGTTAATTTTGCCATAATCACAAATATTAAGTGTAATTTCTTCGGTGTTACTGTCAGGTAGAATAATGATAATTGGTATTTTCTATTTGAAATGTGTGATATATTCAACAGTTTGTAAAGGGAATATGGAGGGTCATTGTGTTATATGATATTCATGATACAAGGCAATTATAACTCAAAGACAGGCACATGTACTTTGAAGTTTTGTTCAGGTTGTTTTGAAGATAAAAGTTATCAAAGTTTTTTTTTTGTATTGATGAGTTCCACACAAATCAGAGTAAACTGTCATATCTGAATAAAAAAGGATTTATCTGTGATATTAGAAAGTACCTTTTAGATTCAATTGAATTTTGCAAGGCAGTATGGTGTTCTTAACCAAGTATGAGCACAGCTTCACCTTTCCAGAAAGCAGGCTTATTGATAAATATGGTATACTGTGACTTCAGGAACACTGTAAGTTTTAATTAAAAGAATGAGAGATGAAACTTAAAGTAAAAGTTTCAGTGGCAGTTACGCTGCAGCAACAAAATCCTCTTGCATCGCTTTATTCCAATAATACAAATTAAACACGAAGCGCCAGTTGCAGATGGCAGGTATGTTGCATCATGATGTTGAGAAACGTGATGAAAAAAAAATGTAGAGAGAATGATGTTTTATTAGCCAGGGTTGCAGCTGGAAGACTTCAATTGCACTAGTCTCTGAAACATAAAGACCTCTGTAGTCAAAAGGCCATGTTTGGCCAATAATGTTCCAATGTTCTGTCAAGAATCTTTAATAAAAAGAAGAGGGAGATGCTGGGAAATTACATGAATACCTCAAAAGGTCTTCACAAGGATCATTGTTGGCCCCTCTTGCATGCAGCCTGGGAGATATATTCCAAGGAAGGTTTGTTATTAAAAAGAAGAGAATTGATAGAAAATCAAGTTCTTAGTGACAGAGCCTGGGACATCTATGGCTTGTACGACAACGCACCATGCCACTCATATTACGGGTCAATACCTCATAGACGATGTCCCTGCGCACGCAACCAGCAGCTGCCTCCGTGCTCCGTGTAAAACCGCGTCTCCGTCATCGGGGGGTATATCGCAGGGCGCATCGATAGCGATTGTAAGAAGCTGCATCGATTGGATTGATTGGAGTCGGCGATTTGTCGATGGGAGAAGATATTCTGATGCATCCATCGGCCATTCTGTGTCAACCATTTGACTGTGGTGAGACAGATTCTGAGTAAGAAGAGAAGTTGATTGATTTTGAGCAAGATGAATATGGAACTAGGAGCATATTTCATGTTTATAAATATTCTCAGGGTCGGGTTTGCTTCTGACTGAACGGAATCTGAACCAATCCATTCTGCACTGTGCACTGAATCATTTATTACACTTTCTTTCAAAATGTAGTCCATGCAAGCTATAATTTCAGCGATAGTCTCCTTATTTTGATAAAAAATCAAAGGCATTTTGAAAATGGGTTATACAATTTTGGGAGTGTTGATACTTGGAATGTTGCAAAAATAACTATGTATTCCACTAGCTTGAAACTCATCAGATTAGAAATTAGTCTATTTATATTGCAGCTAGAACAGATTCCCATCGGAATTCCAGTCTTAATTGATTTGTCAATCACTACAATTAATTAATTTCTCATTCAGGAATCTTATATCATAACCAATTATAAACTGGTACCTAATACAAACTGTTTCAAAAAGTAAAGTGCTTTTTAGTAGAGGTGGAGAGAGAGAGAGAGGGGGGGCCTCTTTGTCATTTGGTTATAAATATTCAGAATGATATAATTCCAGGAAAATCAACCTCACTGTTGAATTGTAGCAAGACTCTTTTTATATCTATGCATAATCTCAAACTCTATACTCCCTTTTTCATCAGTCAGGATCTATTTCTTTCTAAGTAAATAAATTCCAAAGGGTCTCTAGAAGAAAAAGAAAAAGGCTTGTTTTGCGAGAGTTCCAGAGCTTTACTTGATGCGCCAGTTAAAATAATATTACGTTAGGAGGTAGAATGACGTTAATCTGTTAATTTACATTTCACGTTGACACTCTTTTTTGGCATGGGAACTGAATAATTCTTGCGTGGAAAACTGTCGCTGCGGTTTGACTGAGATTGTAGCATCTCTCGAGGCCTCATTATAAAATGGCTGCTGATGATACACCTGGGTGACCTTTGACCTCCCATCATGCTGACAAGAGAGGGCAATAGCCGATGAAATTTGGGTGTGTTCCCATTGCCATGCTCTGCTGTCAGAGAATGGAGTGTGGTCTAGTGGTTCAGCTTCAGAGGCTCACAATAGTGAACAGGTTCATATGTCACTTTGCTTACTAGGATGAGAGATTGGGTTTCTTGAAATTCAATAGAAATGGAGGATGGTTGATAATTTTAATGCATATAATTTGCATCATTATAAATCATAATCCCATTCCTCATTGGTATTCATTTAAACACAAATCAATGATTGATTTTGATATTAAGCAAACGTAAATTGATCCTTGTAAGATGCAAATTTTTAGTTGATACAAGCTTTTATAAGGATATAGAAATGGCAATGAAAATTGTAGAAGAAGGTGGGCAAGGAATGGCGTGGGAAAGAAAAATCCTTTCTGGACATTCTTCAGCGTTTATCACAATATCTACACTTACAAGTGTAGAGCATCAACCAAATACTAATAGAAGTTGAATGAGAACTAACTTCAATTCAATTCAAAATTATATTAGGAAATTTGCACCATCCGCATTTAAAATCACTCTACAATATTCTGTTTTCCTCTTGTGTTCTTAGCAGGTGTATATTGTCTTTGGCATTAAGTTATGCCTGGTAGCATTGACCATCAGTCTATTTTTACATTGAGTGTGTCAGTCAGAGCGTACGCGTTAAATATAAACCATGCGAGGACAGTGCTCTTTATAAGGTGGTGTTCAAGCGGCAGTCCACCCAAAATTTTGTTCTGAAACATGTTTGGTTTGAACAAGATTAAGCATACACATTTTTTTTTTAAATGCCAGAAAAACTTGCAGATCAATAGTGGAAAGTCACCATATAATTGTTTGTTTGCTGCAGCAGAGGATAAAAATGGGGTCAATCAATCATTTTTTCAGGTAGGATCTGAAAGCCTCTGAAAGTTACATCAATTTTTTCTTGTGTATGTGATGGAAACTCCTGGCATATCAAAGAGTTAATGTGGGATGGAGTTGTCAGATCCATTCCGTTTTATTTGTTGATTCCAAGTTTCTCTTCTACAGCACATTTACCTAGCAGTTCAAAGAATGCATATAGACATATTTTCTCCCTGTGGCTGTACTAGAAAAAGTTCATCCTTTCCTCATGAAACTCTTTAACTATTTCTTCGCCTATTCCCAAACAAGCTTTCAATTCCATCTTTAAAAAACCAACTGATTTACATTAATCCAACGCCATATTCAGCGGGTTTGAATCAACAGTTGTTCATTCTCTAGTATTTGAGGGCCGTTGAGTATCTACCGATCGCCACTCTTTCCTCGTATTTTTGCTCGTGTGGCCAGGTGCAATAACACGGCAAGCGTTAAGAATGTGGCTTGTGAGATAAACCGCATCGGGATTACGTTTCCTCGCCACAACCGCAAGGGTATCGCTCTGTAGCGTGGGACTGGGACAGGGGGATCGTTGAACAAAGGAGGGAAGAGGGAGAGGGAGGGGGAGGGGAAGATAGGGAAAGAGGGGGAGCAAACAAGAGTGGTCGGTTGCTTTCTAAAGGTCAAGTCCATACCAGCAAAATGTTGACTTGATTAAATAGAGAAAAATCAAAATAGCATAGCGCTGAAAATTTCATCAAAATCGGATGTAAAATAAGAAAGTTTTGACATTTTAAAGTTTTGCTATTTTTTTTCTCAAAACATTAATATGCACAACTCAGTGACATGCAAATTGGTCAGTAAATGATGTCCATCACTCACTATTTCTTTTGTTTTTTATTGTTTGAATTATACAATATTTTATTTTTTCACAGATTTGACCATAGGGACCGACTTGACTGAACCATATAGTATTAAACAATGTTAATTCCACATGCTTAGGGAGGAATTAATCACTGTTTCACTTTACAATAAGGAGAAAATTAGAATATAAAAGAAATGGTGAGTGGATGACATTATCAGTCTCCTCATTAGCATACCGACTAGGATGTGCATGTAACTGTTTTGTGAAATTAAGGGAAACTTTAAAATGTCTTAACTTTCTTATGTTACATCCGATTTTGATGAAATTTTCATTATTATGTTTGATGGATTTTTCTCCTTTTATTCAAATTAATTTTTTGTTGGGGTGGACTTACAATCAGGAAAATTAAAAAGATATTTTGATTCTGGAATATAAGAGTGAATAATGAAGAAGAACATCAGGGGGACAGGATACTTATGCTTAAAAAAATGAGGACATCAATGTACACAATCATCTATAAAAATTCAGAGAACTAAAATTACATAAGACAAGTCAATAAATCATTCCCATATTTATTTAGCAGATTATACATATACTAATGGAGTTATTAGTATTCATGGATTCATGGGTATATAACAAAGGCCGAAGACCTTTATTGGGATATATCTTGAGCCTGGCCCATCCCAACATCATGTCAGCCGAGTGTCATTTGTTATTCATGAAAATCAAATCAGTGAGATATGTTGTCCCTACCCCCTCCTAAAATGAAAATGAAAGACCAAATAAATAAAATGAATAGAATTGAATAAATATGATGTATAGACATGAATTGAAATAAATTCTATAAAAAGAAAAAAACACATCAAATTTCAATAACGTTTTCATACTTTGAAAAGATTCATTTACTCAAATTAAACGTTAAGTTTTTTGTATATTGAACTATGAATGAGAGAAATCGATGTGAGAAATGAAAAACAATAAAAAGTTAGATATTTTTTAGTGTAATCTAATTAACAATTTCAAGCACAATGAGAAGGTGCATAAATGTGTCTGCCTTGTAAATGACATTGTCGATATCATCCGCATCGCTGGCGGGTTAATTTCATCAACATTTGCAGAAGCAAAGGGGTGCATGTCTCCTCCAATGTGTTAAAACCAGTGACTCACATATGCTATGAATAAAGTATAATGCAATTATATGTGATTGCCCTGTAAGTGAACCCCTATCTGTAAAAAGGTGTTAACTCCATTTTGAGGGGGAAAAGGTAATGATTTTTTCCACTTAAACAAAAAAAAATGGAGTAAGTTTGCTATTTGAACATTTTCAAGAACAGGACACGATTCTATTTTCTAAGATGAGACATTTGAACACAAATCCAGGAATATATGAATAATTATGATAAAGAACAGATGTGCTTTTTTAGGTTCCTTAACAGGTGCCGCGGAATGGTTTTGAAAGTGGGGGGGGGGGCTGACCATGCAAAAAAATCATCAGATTAGTAATTTTTACGTTTTTGTACATGGTTTTGGTAAAAAGTGAAGTTCTGAAATTCAAATTTGTAGTAATCAAGGGAGTCAAATTGAACAGGCAAATGGCCTTTCCGACTTCCTACATCTGCTACATTTTTATATCTTTTACATTTCTACGTCTGCTACATTTTTATTTCTTTTACATTTCTATTGTTTTCTTATTGCTTATATTGTCTTTTTAAATTCTTTTACTTTTTTTGTTTTATCATATTATCTTTGTGCATGTGTTTGTATATTTTTTAAAGGATGTCAAATAAATGACCCCCCCAGTTCAGTTGTAATGTCCAAACTTACCGTTTGGAGAGTTTGATTAATCATTTCTCACAAATAGCATAGCGGAGATAAGTCCTTCTTGCTGCAAGGAATGCAGCGCCTGGTGATGGGGGCTTTCCCCTGATGGTAGCAACACCAACAAAGATTCTCTCAGCCCCATGGTGGCAATCATCAATACATCTAGACATTCAAATAATAATAATACTATTATTATGTAATCAACAAGCTCTCTTGAATGCATCGCCTGTAAATAAGTTCCCGCCAATGGGCAATTATCAATTAGTGCACGTAATAGGATTTCAGTGACCGTTGAACATATGGTGCGCGACCTATACTGAACGATACATATCGTTGGAGTCAAATTCAATTATGAGCGGTTACCCCCTTTGAATTTGTTTTGTCATCTCTTGTAATGAGGTTTAAATGGGGGTAATAGATATGTATGTTTAAGGAATTTGAATTATGACCTATTGACTTTGTTTTGCTTTCATCCTTCTGGTTTTCTTTTCAATTGTATGATATTTCGGCATAGGGGAATGCTGCACTCTGACAGTATGGATGAGGATGAAGGCACCTGTTATTGTGACTACTTTGAGTGTGAAAGTAATTTATCTTTTAAGAGTTAAAATTTTCCTTTTCTCGTTAGAATTTTACCACTCTTTCACACGGTAAAAAAAAAATCGTAATTTGAATCATGATTCCAGCGAAAAAGAAGGCTAATGACGAATTTCTAACACGTGTGAAACCAAACTAGAATCATGAACACTAATCACAGTCACGAATTCAAATTTTACTCCGGAGGTGAATTCCAGTTAAGTTTCACTCAAATTACGCTAGAAATTTTCTGTGTGAAAGGTCTGATAATTCTAAAGACGAATTGCAATCATCTTTACAATGATGATCAAGATTCACGTGTGAAAAGGCCCTTATTTAACACAAACCAATTTTCACTTCAAAATATTTGATTTCCACTTTTGTTTCTGAGGCAGTAGCATAGATTTTTACAAGAATTTGATATATATGAAAGGAAATAAAAATAACCAAGATTTTTACTCATTTTATTTCTAAGTTGAATTTATGTACCATTGTGAGAAAACTTAATCCTCACTGTATAAAAACCCAACAATAAAGCACCAACCCCTTCCCCCAAAAGGAATATGTGAGGGGATTTATAATTTCTTTTTGTTTGCCTTTTTTTGAAGAGCACATCATGTGATCAACAGATTTGCAATCAATGCATAAATAAATAAATTATGATAACTTTTATATTTTTTAGCATGGATTCATTCGTCTTAGTTGCCCTAAATTTTGTGATAAATATTTGTAATAGATGGTTTCTATGAAATGAAATAGCCTTATGTTGATTGATTGATTTTTTAATATCATCTTTATTCAAAACAAAAGAAAGGGAAATTACAAACAATGAAAATAAGTCCAGGTTACTCGTTTTTAGGACGAAGTACAGGACTTTCATTTGATTAAAATGGTTAAATTTAGAATTCAAATGCTGCTTTTACATTTTCTTTAGAGTTGAAAAAAATCCTCTGCCGAGATTCCTGTACGTTTTAGAGTTACATTAACAATTTATTCAAGTTATATTAGCTGTAAAGTGGCCTGTTTGTGTGGAATAAGTTAAGCATGTTTTCACATTTTGCAAGAGACGACGAGGCCAGATGTTTATTTAGATGCGTATCATTGTTCGGCCGCAAGCCCCAGTTTGGTCATCATTAAATTCAGCGCCCATATCGCATTTCTAGTCCCAAGAGCGTCCATTTTGAGAGATAAAAATCATCCTACTGGCAAAGCGAAAAAAAAGGGTTTTGAAGGAGAGACATGGAAAATGAGATAGAATAGGAGAGGAATAAAATAGGAGAGAAAGAGAGATGGATGGAAGGGAGGGGGGGGGGAGAAGGGGGGGGGGCATTGATTCCGGAAGAATGTAGAGCAAAGTACATATTGGGGAGGATGGGTGAACAAAAAGTGAAATATATAAAGAAGCTGTATACCAGGAGTGGATCCAGGATTTTCCAAGCAGGGGGCACATTTTTCCAAGGAAAAATTTGACAGCCCCCCCCAAAAAAAAGAAAAGAAAACGTTTTCATCCAAAAATGAAGGATTTTTGTCACCGAAAAAATTTGACAAGCCCCTCCCTCCAAAAAGGTTGTCACTTTTAAAAGGGGGGGGGGGCACACTTCTGTTTCAATGGCTCTTTTACATTACAAATTTTAATTTTGCTTCTGAAAATGGAGGCATTGGCTGGCTGTGCCCCCTTGGATCTGGCAATGCTGTATACGATAGGGAAAGGACTGTAGGGTATTAAGGAGGGGGGGGGGGGGTATTTGTTTCTTTCAAACATAATCATACAGATAAAGCATAAAAGACATAACTGAATGTCAGAGCGAGACACAAAATGACAGAGAGATAAAAGAATAATAGAGCAAGAGAGAGAGAGAGAGAGTTTGAACGCACGTTAGAAAGGGCAAGAGAAATTGCGAACGGCAATGAAATTGATCTGTGAGAATAGAATAACCATACGGAAATATGATATACAAGGAAAATAAGGTATAGAGCATCATTAGGCACAGACAGAAAGATATAATCATGAAACACAGAGAGAGGGGGGGTAGAGAGGTGACGTAAATCCACAAATTCATTACCGAAACTTTGTTCACAGAATTATTTCAGTGTCCATAGCTTCTTTGATAATGTCCTTGAAATTGATCCAAACTTGTTTCTCTCATCTCATTAAACCCCAAATAGTGTCTTTATTATTTCCCTTGGCTATTGCAGGCAGATGAGATAACCATTTTGTGAGTGCGTCATAAGTCCCCAAAAGAGACTCTAGACTGCCCACGTGCTTACTTTAACCTGTTGCTTTCATGACCTGGTTGATTTGTGTGTTAACTATCAAGTATTGAGCAAATTAAGTGATCCATGGGTTAAGTTAACTTAGACCCCTGTTACATCTGAAAGTTTCCTACCCGAGACCCGACCGAGTCCACTTGCAACCTTGACTGGATTATTGGTGGATTAGCTTCGCGAACGGACCGAGTCCGAAATGTGGTCTGTTTACATCACAGTGTTCATTCCCTCCCCTATCGCCCTATCTGCACTGTTTCGAGCGGCATCCGATTGCTGACACCTTTAAAAGGCGCTCTCGATCTAGGCTCCGAATAATTCGCGCGCGCTAATTGAAGTTACCCGAGATTCTGAAAGAATGCTGATGATCCCAGCAGTCGTTGAAGATATGATCGATTGAAAAGGATATGTTTAAAATGCTTCTTTTCACTAAAATCAAAGACTTTATCAATCACAATTCACATGTCGCATGCCGCAAAAACATTCGAAGAAGACGGGGCTGGGGAGGGGATAGCGCGTGCTATGACGTAATTTGACAGCTGGCGAACGGACCGAGATAGGTTCGAAAGCTTGTGTGCGTTTACATCTACGAATCGGTGGACCGGGGCTGGCCCGATACCTACCCGAGACTACCTCTGGATGTGGTCTCGGGTAGGTTCGCTAAAAGGTGGCCCGAGGTAGGTTTGGGATGTTTACATCTGATTTCTTTCCGACCTGAGGTAGGCCCCGGGCCGGCCCGAGGTAGGGAATCTCTCAGATGTAACAGGGGTCTTAGAATGTAATACCAGTAATGATATCAACCTCAACATGCCAAATATAAGTTAGGGTTATATGGGCTTGCTCTTGGGTGTATACTTTTATCCTGCTTCTCCATTTACTCTTTTGGTTGATAGTATTGTCCAATACACACACGCAGACTAAGGCTCTTTACCACTCTATTTTGGTATGAATCAAAATCGTGGTATATTATGTTATAGTAAATAGTGGTAGTAAAATACGAGCTGTGATTGGCTGGATTGGTACCACGTGACCTCCCTTCAAAAAGTTATATTGTACATATGTACAATATAACTTTTGATTTTTGGATGGCAAAACCCGTGTTAAATGAAGGGGGAGAATATCGATTAATTTGTTTTCAATCGATATATTTGTATATCGATTTCCCAAAGTAGCATTTTTATAATTTCCGATAGCAGATAGAAATACAAATTTACGTGGTTTAACCCCTTGCAGCAGACGACAAATTGAACATCGTGTTCAAATGGAATTTCACAAATATAAGGTAAGAAGAATGTATGCCATCTAGATCTAGACTATGGTAAAATCCATGATGGGGGGCTTAGATTGAGGGATCTATTTACTATAATAAATAGTGAACGTTCTATCATACAATATTACTGGACTATATGAACGCCAAATATAAAATTATCCCTCGTGCAAACCTATTTCACCTCGGCCTTCGGCCTTGGTGAAATAAACCTGCACTCGGGATAATTTTATATTTGTCGTACATATAATCCAGTATATTGTACAATAGATTGTACACTATTTATATAATATTCTACTGGTGTATATTTCTTTTCTTACTTCTCCTCCATTGAGTCTTTTTTTTGTTTGATGGTATTGGCCAATACACACTTGCATTTACTTTGCCAATCTACTGTTCTATTTTGATATCATTCAAAATCATGGTATATTATATAAATAGTGTACAATCTATTGTACAATATACTGGATTATATGTACGACAAATATAAAATTATCCCGAGTGCAGGTTTATTTCACCGAGGCCGAAGGCCGAGGTGAAATAGGCTTGCACGAGGGATAATTTTATATTTGGAGTTCATATAGGCCAGTAATATTGTATGATAGAACGTTCACTATTTATTATAGTAAATAGATCCCTTAATCTAAGCCCCCCATCGTGGATTTTGCCATCCAAAAATCGAAAGTTATATTGTACATATGTACAATATAACTTTTTGAAGGGAGGTCACGTGGTACCAATCCAGCCAATCACAGCTCGTATTTTACTACCACTATTTACTATTATGTTATATTCAACTATCATATGTCATCTGCAACCTATAAGAGGGTGATAATAAATTGGTGTTGGCTCAGTCGGTAACGCGTCTGCCCGTCGAACCAAAGATCGTGGGTTCGAGTCCACCCTGGGCGGATGACTGAAGCCAGTGCGTTGTGTGTAATGTTTCATAGATGCAGGCTATGTTACAATGGAAAAAACTCCGTCCCTCGGATAGGACGTACAATGGAGGCCCCGTGTAGAGAAGAGACACTACCTTTGCATGTTAAGAACCCACTGCACTATTCGTATAAGAGTAGGGGGAAACCCCGGTGTAGTGGTCCACCTACATTCCCCCAATCAGTTATATCGGGAGGAGAGACCTGCGGGTCATAGTGATTCAGTTCGCTTTTCGCCTCCCAGGCACAGGTGACGCCAAAACAAATAATAATAATAATTAGCACTGCTTTTTAACAAATTTATCAAATGCTTTTATCTAAGGTAGATATGGACGTATCAGTGATTGAAAACAACACATAAAATATAGAACACATAATGGGATTTAGTTGCTGTTTGAAGGCTTATTAAATACTTTGTCTGGCTTTTATGTAAATTTCTGATGTCAAGATAAAGAGTTATGAAACATAATTATGATCAAGATAACACCATGAATCACGTTTTTTTTGGTCTGATTACTGCCATTTTTGAAAATTATCTTTGGGTAAGCTTTTGTATGATACGGCTGTCGGGGGGGGAACAGATTTTTATTTTTAATGTTATTTTTATTTATCTTATCTGTTATTTAGAGATCTAGTGTTTGAAGTCTTGTGTTTGTGGCCTTGTTTCATTGTTGCATATTCAAACTCTATTTTTAATACACTATTTATAATCAAACCAAGTGTGTGGCTCAGATTTTGTTTTGTAGAGGCCAAAATGCACTTAAGTAATGATGTTAGGGTTTCAATGAAGAGAGTTCCCAAGGAAGATTTTTTTTTCAGGCAATCCTTAAATCATATTTGTATTTAATTCTTAAACTTTTGTGTTCTGATTTTGCTATTTTGCTATAAGTCCACTTATTTGTCTAGACATAGGCTTAACATAGTTCTTTGCATTCATTACTTTTCCAATCAGAGTACCTGATATCTTAAAAGGGAAAATCTTGATATATTTTGTTACCCTCCCCCCCTCATTTCTTTTCTGTCACTTTCTCTCTCATTTCATATTCTTGTTTCATTTTTTTTTCAAATTTTCTCACTGTGGTGTATATTCTATTTTTTTTGTTTCAAAAGATTTCTTCTTTTCATTTCTTAATGTTTTCTTTTCTTATTTTCAGTATTTCTTTTGCTGTATTTTCTTCTTGTTTATTTGTGTGTTTTTATCGTCTTTGTGCATTTGAGATAATACACCGTCTCTCGCTCTCTCTCTCTGCCTGTCTGTGTCTGTCTGTTGGTCTGTCTTTTTGTCTGTCTGTGTCTCTTTCCTCTCTCTCTGTCTTTCTCTCTTTCCCTATCTGTATAAGTGTTTCTCATTACCTGAAAGACTGTCTCTTCCTCTCTTTATTTCTATATCAGTGGTTCTTCCCTTCTCTCTACCTCTCTCTATCTGTCTCCCACTCTCTCTATCTACCTGCATCTCCCGTGCCTTCATCCCTCACAAGCTAGTATTCCTCCGACGACGTACGCCACCTAAGGCCAAAGTTTTTCCTAGGTAGGCAGACAACCCTTGCTATCCGAGCTAGCTCAATCTCTCCAAGCTTTCAATCAAGGCCTGAACGATAAGCCTCTTTGAGCCTGGACGAGTAGCTCTCCTGGTCTGGTTTCATCACGACCCTTTCCTAAAATCTTTCCGTAATTCTCTGTCTTTATCCAACCCTATTGGCCAGTGTGTTATCCTCCTATTTGGTTACTGTGGCTCAGCCATGTGTTTCTTGCTTGTAGAGTTTGTATTTCTTAATGTAGAAAAGATGTAAAGCCAGTGCCCGTAGAATGGGTCAAATGGGTGTGTTATCCTGAGTTGGCGATGACTGACTTTGAATACCATATTCGAACTGTTTACCAGAGTCACATAATTACCGTGTTTACACTTGATCGGCTTTTGGTTCAGAACCAAAAGCCGATGCAGAATCGGCTTTTGGTTTACACGTTGTTACAGATCGCGGTTCAGAACCGCGAGCCGATGCAAAAACCTGAAATGATACGCACACCAACAATATACGTCATAATAAAGACAACGCTGGATCAGTGCGCTTACAATTACGTCACAATGGTAAAGTAAATGAAATGCGCACAAATTGCCGATGCAGAATCGGCTTTCTGTTTACACGTAGTGAAAAAGCCGATTCTGCATCGGCTCGCGGTTCAGAACCTGCTACTTTGGTTGTGCAAATTGGTGGTTCTGAACCCGAGCCGATGCAAGTTACTCGCGTCTATACGCTATGAAAAAGCCGATTAAGTGTAAACAGGGTAATACTTTTTTTCTTTTATCCTCTTAATCGAGGTATTTATTCACAATAACATGTACATTTATATACAAACAATAATAAAAAGAAACAATTCAATAATGCAATAATTTTTTGGATATCACATTTTTTTCAAAATTCCGAACTTGGTTTTTTGTTTACATAAATTTTCTAAATGAATAATCATAGTAAGTTTGAATTCAATCCATAAAGAATTCGCATCATATCTTTTTCCTTTGAATATACTTTTCATATAATTTCGATAAATAACAAATTGAGCAATAACACAAAATAGATAACACATAATATTGCTGGCATTTTGCAGATCATAACCTATAATTAATGTTTTTTCATCTATAGAAATAGTAATCTTGAAAATATAAAATACCAACCTTTCTATAACTTTCCAAAATAATCTATAACTTTCCAAATAATCTGAACAGGGTAATACTCACACAACTTGTCTATGCCCTTTTAAACATTTAATACAATTTCTTTTGCTTCATAACAGACAAAACAAACCAAGCTCATACCACATACATTACATGTAGTTACTAGAGATAGTGATTTGCTGTTTTAAAGGAAAGGTCTTTTCCATTTTTGAAAATCTGTAATTCCATTTTCAGCTTGATCTAAAAATGGAAATTCTGTTTTGTCACTGAAAAGGTACACAGCAAAAACCTGAATTCCATTTTCCAAAGGTGAATTCCATGAATTTTTCACATGAAAAGTAAATTCTGTTTTATTTACCGGTAAAACTTTCCCTAAATTACCAAATGGATAAAAAATGAATAGATGATAAATAGGTACTAATAATACACTAAAATAGTAATTTTTTCATGTTTGGTTCATTGATATCAAATTAAAGTTCTTTCTTCTTACAGTACCAAAGCCACACCCACAACACATCCACTTCATTCCACATGTCAACCAGAATCACATCCAAAATAATCCATGAAGAACACCATCATGGCGGCTCAGTTTATACTGAGGTATCAGGCAGAGTTCAGACTAATTGTACCCTAACACACACACCCACACCATCACCCACATTAGATAAACACCTCTTATTTACCCTAAATATACCTGCAGACAAGTCCTCTTGGTCATGTGACCTCTCACATTCCAGCGTGCATGTACATTCCCCACTACGCTCTAATAAACTCCTCCGTATACCTACGAGAAGAAAAGCAACAAAACCCTCCAACGAAATCCAAGTGGTTCCCTCCCAAGCAAGAGGCTCTTAACCGAGTCTGTTTGTAAATCGTTTGACACAAGTCTTTCCTGCGTTGCGTCCCTCTCCAACTTTTCACCTTCAAGTGTGTCATCTACCAGCCCCAAGAAGTGGGTTTTTCTCTCTGTTGTTCTTTTATTCATTCCAAAGGCAGGGCTTGATTGAAGGCTAGTCCGGCGATTGACACAATTGTGTTTCGCGTCCCGCCTCCGCTTTGGCAGGCACTCGACTCGGCCACAGAGTTTGACTCTGTCTTGTCGACTACACCCCCCACTTTACGAGTGCCGCGTCTTAATCAACCTAGATTCACCTTGTTTAGACTGGTGTGATTGAAAAGAAATAACCTCCCATTGTTTTTCAAAGTTTATTGCTTTAGAATCCTCGGTTTGGATCCTTACGGAGGGGTACCGGTTTTATAGGGAAAGGTGCAGACATCATGTAACATCACGTTTTGACATCCTGGTTCCATTCAATTTTGAGTCTAATAGAGCCAAATTTTCTTTAAGGCAATTAGTTATTATCCAGGGCTCATAATAAATAAAATCACCATTCCATCTATTTTAATCATAAAATGCTAAATTTTAAGTCAAACAAGATATGCCTGAGCTTCACTGACAAAGCAGATGTTTCTACATCAAGATACTCATGTTTTAATTTCAAGCATTCTTCCATCCCACAAAGAATACCTCTTATTGTTTGATTTTTTTCTTTTTTTGTAGTTAATGACTTCCATTTATGAAAAGAATGAAGTATCGGTAGTCATACACTTGAAAAATGTGGGGGTAAACATCTCATTCAGTTTTTACTTATTAAAATAGTTCATGGCTCCCGTATCTAACACTTTTAGAAATTGGTAATTTGCAACACTAAAAAAATACAGAAAGTACTTGTCATTACGTTTAAAACATGTTTTTTTAATTTCAACGAAATTGATTCATCCCACCAATATCTTTGCCCCGATCTTTGCATTCCATAGTAGCCATGTTAGTATATAATGACCTCATTATCTTCAACAATTTGAGTGCCGCTTGACCACTTTATAGTGACTGCATACATTAAAACTGTAACTTTCAATGTATTTGGGAATTCACTAGTCTGGTTTTGTACATGTTTTTTTTTCCTGATGTGTACTTCTTTCCTAATTGAGTTGCTCTGTTCAAAGTGTCTTTGAAAATGATGTTTTATTTACAATGTCCCCTTTGCAATATTCCTGTTCAGAAGTCATTCCATTACATTATTTTCTTTCAAGGTTTTCTTCTGCCCTTGCAAATTTCTCCAGACCAGCATCTGATTATCATTTAAAGCTCACTAAAAGCCATCAGTATCACTGGCTCAAATGAATATTTCATTCTGAATGATCTGATTTATTTTACTGTAGTCTGCAGGGCTCGAATTAAGAATTTAAAGGGGCAAGGCCATTTTTTAAAAGGGCACTTAAGGGAAAGGGCAGGCAGTTTTCACTTTATGGGACATCCAAGGCCACCAAAAAAGGGCATCAATAATAAATGCACATTTCAATGGGGCACATGCACTGGATTACCGCAGGGCACCAAGGCCACAGCAAAAAAGGGCTGTTATTTTGGCCTTAAGTCTACAAATATTTTAAAGGGCATCAAGGCCATTTCTGAGGGCACCCAACTCCATGGCCTTGGATGGCCTTGGATTAATTAGAGCCCTGAGTCTGCCAAGCTTCAAGGGCTTGGCAAAGGTCTTACAAAGAGTTGCATGGATATGATTGCAGTAAATTAAACATAATTATGTGATGAAAGTGTGAAATAATGTCTGTAATTTTGTTGTATTTGTTTCTCTTTTCTTTGCATCTATTCTCCTTGCTCTGCTGTGACTGTATGCATCGCAATTTTCAATGCAGGTAAGTGATTAGTTCTTTTGTAAATCCTTCAGATCTTAAAATGATTGGTTAACATTGGTTTGACTTTTAAAAAATCTGTGCTAGAAGGTTACACTTGTCACCTGTGTCTGTGATATGTTACAGAAATGAAGCCCAGAAAAAATTGCGTTCGAAAATTATTATTTAGTGCTTCATATCCCATACACTTATGTGTACTATGTAGGCGTCTATAAGACACATATTTACAATATCGGGGTTTGCCTTGTGGTTTTAGCTTTTCATTCTCAATAATGGTTGTTTTCAGGGTTTATTAGTTCTAATACATGCACTTGTACACATGTTTCATATTGGTTTGAGAATTTTTTAAATCGGCTGCTCACAAAGTTAAACAATACCTTTAATTAATTCAAGGCTCCTTTGAAACTATGAAAAACCTTTGAAACAAAGGGAATGATTAGCAGGAAAAAAACGCTGAATTATGCTTGTTAGAAATAAGAAATATTAAATTTTGTGAAGTAGGCCATTAATATGGCTAGCTCATGACCATTCTTTGTGAAAAAAATCCCACCCCTGCTTAATGTGTATATATGCACAGATATCCCACTTATTTACATAAAGTTCTTTATCATTATTGTCATTATATAAATATTACATTTTAGGGGATGAGGCCATTATTAGTGAACTACTGATCTATTCATGTCAGTTGTGATCTTGTAATAAAACAAATCAATGAATTGAACATGTAGGAATACTTAAAATGTAAATCAAGTGTGTGTGTGAGAGAGAGAGAGACAGAAAAGAGGGAGGGAGGGGGTGGGGGTCCTCAATCCTATCCAACCAACTGAACAACAATTACTTTTTTTTCACAATTGATATTATTCCCATCCATAAAATTTAAAATGCATATGTTTTCCAACAAACCACTTTTATGTTTGCTAAGACCACCTAATGCTAATATCCGGCTTATCTTGTCAGCCGCTCGAGTGCCACCTACGCGTACATTAGCTAGACTACTCATGAAATATTGACGATGAAAACGGGAATGATTAAGAGATATAAAACCCGAGGAACAAGAAAAGAAATAAAGAATATCTTCACGAGGATAAAGGCTTCTCTATTTATTTGCTCCCTGGAGTTGGGGGGATAACACAGACGTTGCTCCCAGGTTTTCCTATCTTTTTCATGTTTCCGCTATCATTATTCTTGGTGGGGTCTTATGTAGGAAGTCGCCATGTGTATCCTTTACATGGGAGTGTATTAGCCTATCCCTTTTCATGATGAATAAGCAATGTTTGCATAAAAAAGCTTTCGATGGAAATATGATACTGTGTAGAGATTATCAATAACTTGTTTGACTCTCGGTTGGAGCCTTAAAGAGCAGGGAGGCTTAAAACTTCTATTTTCATAGTTTCTTCTGTTTTTCTGCAATTACATTACCATGACTAGCAAATGAATACCAACAGCATCACATAATAGCATTTTACATACCATTATTCATCAGTTATACTGCTTTCAGTGAGTAACAGTATTGTGTAGAAGTTTGGACCTCATGACCGTTTTCATTATCAAAATCTTACACATACCCTGGTCATAGCTTACATGTATTTTTATTCATATTTTAAGTATTATCCGTATATTGAAGCATCATATTCATATGGTATCTGCGATGAGAAAATTTCTCTGAATAGTCGACTTTTTGACTGGATCAGAGTAAATGTTTAGTTTGCCCACATGGACGGTGTAGAATACCTCCAAATTGAAAAGTTGACTTCGAAAAACTTTGCGATATAGGAATGGTGTGCGCAGCGTATGCAAAAAAAAAAAGAAGAAAGATATGAAGTGTATAGCTCTGAGGAAATGGATTTTGGATATTCTGCAGATCTATATCAAATATTCATAGGGTTCTGAGTCCTATGATCCCCCATTAGCAAAATATGAAGGACTTGTAATATTGTGAGGAGCGAGATATGGACTGAATAGAAAGAAAATAAGAGAGAGAGAGGGAGGGAGAGGAGATGGAGACGGGAGAAGAGGAAGATGGGGGAGTGAGAGGCTGATGAAGGATTAAGGAGACGAGGGAAGAATGGAGGAAAGGAACGGAGAGTAGAAAGTTGGGTATAAGTGGCAGATAAGATTGGATGGATAGAAATGGAGAAACTAAGGTGGAGAGAGACAGGCATACAATGATAGAGGCAGTTGGAGGGGGACCGAGAAGTTTGAGAGAGGGGAAATGCACTATGAAAAGATGCTAACTGCACATTGATAGGAAGAGAGATAGATAGATAGATATATCGATAGAGAGATAAAAGGGCAAGAAATCGGACAGAAAGAAGTAGATCCTGAACTCTACAATTCAGATGAGAAGTCAACGTGGCTTATTTCACTTAAGATTCCCAACTCCTATTGGTTTCCCCCCATCATTAGTGAAGTTGATAATTGTCCCTATGATAGGGTGTAACACAGCAAATTCTTTGGTGTTAATTGGCATTCATAGAGGACCACACCAATCACTTCACTCTAGTGTTAATTTTTCTGGTGTTGGTTCAATACCTATGGGTGTTATTACAACCCCTTTGGTTGTTACGGTACCTTAAAGGGGAAGTTCACCCTTAAGAAAAGTCTGTTGTCAAAATATCAGAAAAAATATTAAATAATATCGGCTCAGGCTCGAGGAAAATCTATTGAAAATTAAGAAAGTTATTAGATTCTTAAGTTTTGGATTTGTGACGTCATAAACGAGTAGCTGCCCCATATGTTATATAATATAAAAAGGATGAATTTCACTTTTTTAATGGTTCCTGATGACTTATTTTCATTTTCCTTTCATGATCAGGAGTGAAATGATTTGTCTATTAATATACAAAAGGTAAAAACCACTTTCAATTTTCTGAGAAAATGACATTGTCATTGATTTTTTGCCATTCGCCATGTAGGAATGCTGCTTGCATATGACATTACAAATCAAATAATTATATTTTTTATATTTTTTAATTCTTTGATGGATTTTTTTCAAATATTCAGCAATATTAAAAAAAATCTGTTATTATCAAATCCACCTTTTTTCAGGGTGTACTTCCTCTTTAACACTCTTTGGTGTTGCATTCAATCTCTATAGGCTCTAATTTTAACACCTGAGTTTGTGCCTACTGGTGTCAGTTATAACACCCACGTTTTTAAAGTGTATTTGGAAGCTTTGATTCAGGCAAGTAGTTATTTTTCCCCATGATTATCTCTATTGCAAGGGAAAACCCCAACTCACATCGTAGGTAGGTTTTCCATGAAGGAGATTAGACGTGGGCACCAAGTCTCGAGGAATTTGATTAATATCCTCATAAATATTGAATTAAAAATTTAAGTTGAATTCTTACCCATATAAGAAGGAAGTAGTCGAAATAATGTTTTGACTAATTCTTAGATAATTGTGAATCTTTCTGTGATGGGACCAGAAGATAAGAACAAGAAGTTTTAATCTTCCCCTATAAATGATGGTAACCTAGATATCCATAATCATTATGAAAAAAAAATCCCATAACGGTATAATGATGGCAAAAGTAATAATGAAACAATATATATAAATAATTACAAAGGCCATATTTTCATTTGAAAAGTTAACAGTATAAAACAATGATAAGTTTGAATTTCATGATTGTAAAGTCATATTCTCTGTTTGAATTTTAACAATCCTAATGTTGTAATGCTTTTATGCTTCGGAACAAAGTGGGGCAGAAAAGAAAAACACATTACCTTGAAATTTTCTAAAGAAAACGAATTGATCGCTCAAACAAGAATATGTCTACTTTATCTTGCAAATAATTTGAAGGATGAAATATTTAAATCTCACATTAGCATATAGATTACTTATATCAGGGAAATGTTCAAGCTGAGAATTAGTGCCCCCTATAGAAATATTGACTATTCTTAGATAATTGCAGTATCAATGCATTTTTAGTATTCTTTTTATAAACAATAATGTCATGCTATCCATGTAATGTCTTTGCCATTGTCATCGTCATGAAAATGTAATCTTAGTTTCCAAACTTATAAAAAGCCATTTCCAGTTTTTGGATTATAAAAGCTTGGCTTTGTCACATGATACATACTTCTACAATCTTGTTTTCTTCCTTTTTTTTCACCCCATGGGCAAATTTATTAACAATAAATTGAAAGCTTTACCTATACGGAAGTCAAATCTCATTATTAAAATAAACGCTTTAACAAACTCCATTTAAAAATAAAATCACTTCTTTTCTGATTTCTCTAAAAGTGTAACATTCAAGTATAGAGTAAGTCTATATCATCGTTCGTAATTTTGTAAACTCATACAAAGTATTGTTTATCTTTGAAGAAATAATTGTTGTTTTACTGAAAGAATAAATAAACAAAAACAGTTCTTTATTCTCTTTTCAAACCAAACATGTTATTCTGCAACATTAACAAACGAAAATTGAGTTATCCACGTTACTACTTTACTTTAAATGTTTCTACTGAAAATCTGAATCAAAAGAAGAAATTTCAACTGATAACTTATATCATAGTACAGCATTGCATGTAGGCCCACCTTTATGTTTTGTAAGTCAATTTTCTGATACAAATCCGCTATATATATAGCAGAACTATATTAGTTTATAGTGGATTTGTATAAGAATGTAATTAGGAAAAAATGTAGCCTTTTTCACATAATTTTTCTTCTGATTTCCTTCTCTGATGCAAGCTACAATCCTATACTGCACTAATCTACTTGTGTGAAAATGTAAAGTCCTTCCGTCTTCCAAGCCTTTGGTCTTTTAGAATGTCCTGAACTTGGCAAAAACCCTCTTTTTTATCTATATATTTTTTTTGTGAATATTGGGTTACAACTTTTGAATAAATAAACACTGAAGTTTAAGGATTTGAAATAAACCAAGATTGGATATGCATAACCAGTCAACATTGGATTTATTTTGAAATCTCAATTTTTTTTATTCAAATCTTTAGATTTTAATATTAATCAAAAAATTTTAAGTCTGATTGTAATGTTAAGCTGGCCATCTTATGACAACCACCATGGACGTAGTTCAAATCCTTGAAGTAAAAATGAGGAAGGATTACCCCATTGAATCTTCTTTATAGGAATTGATATTATAATACTAGATTTTGATCTCGTTTGAACGCACCTTAGGTAGACAGATGTAGTGTCTCTACGCTTTTCCTCTTCCTTTTTTATACCTTAATAAAAAAAAATGTTATCAGTATTTTCATGAGGAGGTTTTGATAAGCTTTAATCTCTGTTGCAGGTGGTGTATGAAATATGAATATCATAAGTCATTAGCTTTTTATTGGTGATTAAAGAATGCTGTATACTGGTTACCAGTGAGGGAGAGATACTTGAGAAATAAATTTGGTTTAAATGACATTTAAATGAAGCCTCCAGATGGTTTATTATATTGTGGGTTTGCTGCAGTAGGCAATAATTTAGGATCATTTACACTAAAGCAGATTTCATAACTTGTAATATACTAATAAAAAATTGCATTGGAAAAGTATGAAAGACAGACTTAGTCACATAGACAAAAAAAATTCATACTGATAATAAGCTTTAAAACATCATTTGAAGTGCAAATGAATTGACAAATTATTTCAGTTTCATTTATTCAAAATGGCATTTGAAATATATGCAAACGCGGTTTAGAAGTATGAATGCAATATAACTACATTAATTCATTAAAAGTTATATTTATGTCTGAATGTATAAATAATTGTTATTATCAATTATCTTTTCATCTTGTATTATATATCAATATTTGAATAATTACCAATTTATAATGACTAAGGATTATGCATCTCTGTTTAGCTCTTGAGTAGCTACTATGGATCCCTATTTCATTTGGGATGTGTTTCGCTTGAATTGATTGATTGGCTTCCAAGCTGTTGTGATAATTATCAAGGTCGCTGGTTTCCTTTTTTTCTAACCACCTTACTCCTGTTGTCATTGTTGTTGTTTTAGTTTATATGGTGCATATCATTCAGAAGTGAAAATTTGCGAAAAAAAATGAAAAAAAATTGTTAAAAGTGGGCTGCGCTAGGTGTAGCCTGCTGACAGGGCCTCACGACTTGGTTATTTTCAGTGGCTGGAAGGAGACTAGCTGGTGATAAACAGAGCGATTAAAAATAACAGTGAAGATTACATAATATTGGGATGTTCTCCAGCAATCATTAAAAGGGAAGTTTACCCTGACAAAAAGCTTATTGTAAAAATAGCAGAAAAATCATAAAAACTGAAATTGATAAATGTGCGAGGAAAATCCACGAGAGATTTGAAAAGTTATGAATAGAATTTTCATCATTTTTAATTTGTGATATCATTGCTAGCAGCTTGCCATGTATCATGGGAATTTGTTTTAATGGATAAATGTACAGATTTAACATCAGATTTTAATTTGGTCAGGTGCCTGATCAAAATAGAATGTCTGTGTATGTTTGTCTTGTTATAGAATACCTTGGAATTAGCTCTAAATTTCGGGATATAATCTTTGTCAGAAGCTTTCTAATATCTGAATACTAAATAAAAGTAAATGATCTAATGGCTATTTCAAATAACAAAAATATTACTGAGAGAGGGTTCTAGATTTCCTCACTGTCAAGAAAAGAAATGCCGTATTTAAATTCTACTTGGTATCGGCAATGATCATTAAGCATTTGTAATATTGATTGATGATACTCAAGTAAACTTCTCATTACTTTCCCCTTTACCAAATCTAAAGACAGGCTTACGTATGACTTCATGTCTCAATAAATTATTTTTGAATACCCCCCTACAGTTAAAACATTTTTAAGTTCCCATTTCTCTCTTTTATATCAGCTTCTCTGTCTTCTTTTTTTAGAAATATATGAACCATACATATTTCAGATATCATAGAGGCCTGTACCTAATCACTAGGTATGCCAATAACCCATTAGTCAAATGTAAGCACCCTTCATCATGCATTAGAATGAGGAGGGAAGATAATGACCTGGAAAAAAGCATTCCCCTGTATTTTCAATTCCGTAGATCCTACGGTGCTGTTTTATTCATGTTTCACATTTCTATATATCAATCCTCCCAGCCTTAGCTACAACATGATCGTAATGAATTCGCCCCTCGGCGTGTGCCATCCATTTGTTTAATGCTCCCCTATTTCCAATTATCACCTTAAAAACAATTGACACGTACCTCTTTCTTTTTTTTCCGGGGGCCCTCTTTCTTTGTCTTTGTATACGTTTCATTTTAGGAGGCTCTATGTTTTATTCTAATCTTCTTTTCATCTCTGCTGTCTTCCCTTGAAGAGTGACAGAGGTACCTGGATAGGAATTTGTCATTTAATCTCAAATGGCAGAGAGAAAATAGCTATGAGGGATGAAAGCTTATGTAAGATGAATTCTTATGTAAGATGAATTCTTATCCCTTTCTCCCTGTATGCTTTCTCTATTATTTTCCTGTTTTTCTTCTTGTTACTTTATTCTGGAGCTCAAGAAAGGGAATGCCTGCGCAATCAATTTAATCTCTTATTTTTGCCTGCTTGTATTCGCATAGACGAGTGAAATATGATAGCTGATCATCAATTTGCTATTGAGGCTGGGGGAGAATTTATTGGGGAAAATTGTTGAGCTTGATAAAAAAGAGGCATCTTTCAGACAAAGACTTTTTCAGCACTATTGGCATACATGAAATCATATAATAATAATTGGGTTATTAATAATGCACTGGTCGTTGATTCATTCAGTTATTTTCTCATACACTGTGTGCACATCCTCCACTCCCTAGGAAGGAATTCCAGGCAGTTGCCATTTAGGTTCACACAGTAAAGTACAAGCGACATTGACTTCCACACATCCTACCAGGTACCCATTTAGCACCTGGGTGGACTGGAGAGTGGCAAAGTGTAGACTGATGCCTTGCCAAAGGACCCATGCAGCAGCGGTATTCAAACACAGAACCCTCTACCACCATTGCACCTCCCGAGCATGGTGGCTCAGTGGTAGAGCACCCTCATGAACAGGAGGTCGTGGGTTTGAACCCTGGCCAAGTCATACCAAAGAATCATAAAAAATGGGATCTTCTGCCTTCTTGCTAGGCGCTGAGCATTTAGATTGGAGACTGGTAATAAGATTATTATGTCGTGCAGGACCCGCTGGTAAAGAAGTTTCCGATCTGGAGTGGCTACCCTGAGTAATAAAACATCATTATTATTTACCAGGACTCTTCCATAGACAAACTCACACCAGCCTTCAATGTGATTGGAATATTTGTATTAACATGTGATGGCATTGTTGATTGCCTGCCAAGAATAATGAGTTCCACTCTCCTAAAATGTTCCAAATATATCAAAGTTAAATTTCTAATGGTGCATTTTTCATTAGTGTGAAAGATCTCTCAGCTTGACTGTGCAAAGCATTGGAGGTGCTCAGAGGCATTTAGGTAAATTGATCGCTGTTTTCAGAAATTTGATTATATATTTGCCTCGTGGTTATAGAGTATTACACTGTTCTTTTCTGTTGCTATCACTTTCTCCATGTTATTCTTGGTCTTGAGTAACAATACGATACATTGCGAATTACCATTTTGGATGTTCATTATCTTCTATATCATATTGATAAAAGAGCTACATTTATATGATACATTGTATGAATTTCTGGTGGCTACAAAAACTTTTCCGTAAGTACTTTCACACCTCCATTAGAAAGAAAAAACAATTCCTGGTGGGTGTTTCAAAAAGTTGTTCGCAAGTCATCCTTTCTTGTAAGTGATACCGCATTTTAATTAATTGGTGTTAATGTAGTTCCTAAGAAAGGATAACCAATCGTTTGTAACTTGCACACAGCTTTATGAAACACGCACCCGGCATATTCACTCTTTCCTGATCAGAAAATATACCAAGGGGGTGTTTCACAAAGATTTAAGTGTGACTTAGAGTCGCACTTAAATGTCTTGTTGCACACAGTATAAAAGGCATGACAGCATTGGTCAGATCATGCCAAGAGGACGCGCACTACTGCGTATTAATCAATAAGATTGCGCATTGCATATAATGTACGCGTCAACATTTAAGTGCGACCTAAGTCATACTTAAATCTTTGTGAAACACCCCCCTGGTATTTTCTAACAGGGTTACACCCAATCCAGGGCCCTGTCTTACAAAGAGTTACGATTGATCCAATCAATTGTAACTATTGAAATCCATCAGTGTCATTTTTTGTACTGGAAATTTGAAAAATGTCCGTTATGAATAAAGAGAAGCACAGTGAATTTTCAAGAAAACAATGAATGCATGAATATACATCATAGTTAGAAAATATTTTGAACAAAAATGCATAACAGATGTTGATGTTGCTGGCTGTCCATAGTTGTGATTGATCAGATCAATCATAACTCTTTGTAAGACGGGGCCCAGGTATTTTGCCAGTGTCAAAGCAAAATATGTGTGTTATATGGCCCTTCCTATTAAAGAAACACCTGCGAATTACTCTGTACTTGTCAAAATTAGGAGATCTGTCTTCGAATTTCTCCAAGATTGCAGCTCTAGACATTATAACTTCTGAATGCAAAGTGTGAGAACTGTTCAACACAATGAAGAATACATACTCCTCTCTTTAAAAATGAGAATGTCTCATTGCAGATCACATGCACACTTAAACTCCTGTACTAGTACCACAAGATTATATCAAATGCAAACTTTAAGGTTAGTAATGGGTTGAGTCCTTTAACTTTCAAGATCATGAGTTTATTTTACAGTATTATTGAATGAAGGAATTGAAGGAGATTAGTTTAATGTTCAATGAAGGAGTAGACTGAAATTGTATTAATCTTAATCTTTGCAATGTGATCAATTCATCATTCAACCATCGCAGCAGAATATTTTGTTTCGATCCGTAGAATTGAACGACGACCCTCACCTTAGTAACAGGTGTATCGTCCGAAGCTCTATTTCTTACCAAACACCAACTTAAAACCTTAATTAGCTATGTATGTTTTGTTTGTATAGTGCAAACAGGGCTTTGTAATTTCAATTGATAAGGTCATGCTATATTAATCAAAATAACCCATTTAAACGGTCTCATGTTCTGTTTCGTCTGCCACAAAGCGCTAACGAAATCAATAATTTGTCACCTCGTTGAGTGTACCGTCTATGACTCCCTAATTAACTCCCCTACTTGTGGTAGATATAATGCCATGGTACAGTATGTGCATACTCTCTTTTTCTGTTTTGGAGCAATGCAGTTTCTCGTACTAATACAATCAATCATAGAAAACAGGCCCAATAAATATAAATGCCAGTTTTGGTAACGATATCAAAATGAGTTCGTCCAGAATCCAATGAAATGACCACCAAAGTGTCTGTATAAATAAAAAAATATGTGCCAAAGGATTCTGGAAGAAATTGTAATTGCTGAGAAATTAGCAAATAAGCACCGGATTCGGGTCAAGCGTCGGGCCGACATTCAGAGCAATGATAATACACTGTCCCACGTGTACTCATCTGTGTTGGTGATCTTCAGTGTGAACATTTTTCAGCATAGATTATTTTAAGATTTCACAAAGTTCAGTTTATGTAACTACCAGATCTAGATCCTAAATGATATACTGACAATTAAGCCTGGTTTTACAGACTTTCTTTTGAAATCAGTGTTTACTGCAACTACTGGTATTTCTCTTTAACCACTGGCGAATCCAGGAGAGGGGGGGGGGGCACAGCCTGCCCATGCCCCCCCTTTTGAGAGGCAAAATAAAAATTTGTAATGTAAATATGTCTTTATAACACTAGTTTGCCCCCTCCCCCTCTTTTGAAAGCAAGGACCCTTCTCTTTTTTTGCTTGTCAATTTTTTGTGGATGAAATGACTTTAATATTTGGGAGAAACCTTTTTTCTGCTTGCCAAATGATTCCTCGGGAAAATGTGCTCCCCCTTTTTGGATAATTCTGGATCCGCCCCTGACATTAACCACAATGATAAAGATGATTTGTGTGAGGTGTAACTCGTTGCCAAATCAGGATTCTAGTGAACATGGTGGGGTTTGAACCCTTGAACTTCCAGTCAAGAGACTTATTTTACTCCAGCTGGCTTATTACTAAAGTGCATTGAATACCCAGGTAAAGTGGGCAATTTACACAGCTATATTTTCTGTGTTTATTTTTCATTCATTTTTTTTACCACTTATGCTATGAACTTGTCTCGAAATAATCTTTCCCTTAACAGTTAAAACTATAGGCCTAATCTTGTACGATACAGAGAGATCTCCTTTCTAGGTTTATCTTATCTTATGCATAAGGAGCTGTTGAGATGATCCTTGCATAGTGTACAAGATGTCATTTAATAACATATCTTGAGGCGAACAACATTTCTGTAGAAATATGCAACAGTGTAAATGGGATCATAGCTAGTCATTGATTTGTATGCAGCTTATATAGCCCTCTTCACCCCACTCAAGTCCTTCGTCCACACGGTATCGACACCGCGAACATCTGCCGGTGATGACACTGAAAACAGTTTCAAGGCCAAAATCCTGCAGCAGGGCGTTTTCAAGGGCAAATTTCTCTGCTCTCGCTTATCTGTGATGAAGGAAATTTGGTTAATAAAGACGGAAATTGCATGGAATTGTCCGGGAGTATTGATTGTGTTGCGGTGAAATCTGTGCGTTTACAATCCAGGTAGATGTAAGTGATGTTGCTCTCCATCTATCTCTCTTGCACTCTCTCTGTCTCTCTCTCTTACCATCTCATCTGTCTGCTTTATCTCCCCATTGCTACAATTTTTCTTTCAGTTTGACTCTGTTCCTCTCTGTGTTAAAGGTAAAAGAAAGTAGTTGCAGCAAATATTTATTTATCATATTTTATTTAATGAGAAAGTCTTTAAAATCAAGGTTAATTGTCACAATATTATCATATATCTATATTTGGTACATTGATGTAAACTTGTCTTTGTGAAATCATGAAATCTTAGCTCAAAACCGATAATTCTGCACTAACACAGAAAAGCTTTTGCAAGCAGGGTATTTATAGTGCTTGGAAAAATACCCAACATTTTATCGAATTCCTCGCTTGTTTTGTTCATTTCTCAGCAATTTTGCAGTTTCTTCCATAGCCGCTTGGCATATATTTTTATGTATACATACAAACACTTAGGTGGTAATTTGATTGGATTTTGTTCGAACTAATTTTGAGATCGTTACCACAACTGGTATTTATCTTTAACCGTAATCTCCCTCTCCTCTTTATAATTGCCTTCATTCTATCTCATGTCTTTTGGCAAGTGTTGTCGGACATTTATCAACAGCTATCACAGTAGCAGTATTTTCAGCCAGTCAAATATGTTAAAAAATTGTCACATCCGACAACTTTTCAGACGACAAATGTTAATGAAACATATATGCCTGTCCTCTGTTTCTCTGAGCAAGTCTATTCCCATCTCTTCTTTTGAATATGGTAACTCCTGCAGGAACTCAACAGGACAGCTTAAGCTGATAAACGCCAAGCTGGTATATAACCAATTACCTAGGAAACATTTTCATTTAATCAGTCAAATGGCTGATTTTATAAAAGAGTATACTCTTGTGTTATAGAAGACAGATAGTACTCTTGTGTTATTATGGAAGACAGATATTACCCTTGGGTCTTTTTATCTAAGTGGAGACAATGGCAGAGTAGGGGAATTGAACTCACAATCTACTGAACCTAGCAATTTTGAGGCCAATTAATGCCCTATACACTGGACCACATGACCTATTTCTTTCTCTCCCTTCCTGTGCATCTCTGCCTGTCTCGCTCTCTGCTTCTGTCTGTCTGTCTATCGCCCTCTACTCACTGTCTCTCCCTTTCTGTCTGTTTACCTCTCTCTTTTTCATAGAGAATAATGAATAATGCATTGTTGCACAGATGGCTACACACTTGATCTAGGCCATATGGGAGAGTTCATGACCCATAAACCGTTTCAATGATTAATGAGATGAAATAATATAGGAGCAAGTGTGCGTGCACAATTATATGAAAATTTGATTAATTTCAAATGTATTTTTATGATTAAAGTGCATAGCTTCTTTAATGTTTTCATTTTAACTCAATTTTTAATACACATCCCCACCAAACACTGATGTGGAAGAAAAGTGTTGGTCAGTATTTATTAGGATAAATACTCCTTTTTGCAATAAATATGAGATAATAGTTATAATACTTATCACTTGCTTATCAGAAGTCTCTAAGTACTCTAATCCTGCACAAGTACCCTGGCCTTATAACCAGTGGCTATTATATGCTTCAATGAATCAATTCCTGCTAGGTTCCCATTTGCTTCACCTGGGTTGAGTGCAGCACAATTTCTTGTTGAAGGAAGTAATGCCATGGCTGGGATTTGAACCCATGTCCCTTTGATTGAATGGCAAGAGGGAGAACCACGAGACCATGACTCATTTCCAGAGAAAGGATTATTGGGATAAATCCTTCAGATAGGGATAAAAACTTGGTCAAAATTTCAAGCTAAGTTTTAATCAACTACACACTCACACTCTTTTCTTTTCCCTCTATTTAATCTTCAGTTCATTAGAATTGAAACACTTTGCCAATTTGCCGCTCATCAGCAAACACTAGAGACGTGTGCAATGATCACAGATTAAAATTTTGAGGCTAATCCTTCTGTGCGCTAACACTTTAATGGCCTGTTTAAGTGTTTCTGTGACGATTTTGTTCTGCTCTTACAATGTAATTAGGCCAAGTAAACGAGTTGGATGTTTGTGTCTGTCGTGGTCATTTGTTAGAAGTCTGTTGGATATCTCTGGATGTTGCATTTGACACTGTTCTCACTACCGTCCTAAAACTAGTTTAATGGAAACTAGTTTAACATGTAATGAGAACGGCTGAAGTGGTCTTGGAAGCGATCTTTCAAACCGGTTCAGAAGACTACCTCACGATGTAGTTTTGAAGATTACTTTGCCTCGTTTAATTGGTTTTTGCTTGAGGACACAACCGTTCTTCGGGATGCAATCTACGCACATTTTGAGTGCGCAAATCCACACACTGTATGTGGAATGCCTACGTTTCAAATTTCACGCGAAATATGTCACTCCTCTGAGAGTGTTCCCATAGCAACAAGACTGCTTTACGTGAAGTGGTTTTGAAAATCACTTTCGGGTGATCAAATGGGAACGCTAGCAAAGCGAACTTCCAAACCAGTTTCATGATCCTGAACTTGGTTTCCAGTAAACCTGTTTTAGAAATTACAATTTACAAACTTGATTTGGGCAAATTTTATGGTATACCTTCCCAATATTAGAATTGATTTATTTGAAAGTTGAAACATATGGCTTTGAAATGCCCCATGATTTGCCTTTTTATCAATCAGCTGTACAGTCAAGTTCCAGAACATTAAAATTGTGTCCCTGCAGTGCAATGAAATAATCTGATAATGAATAATTGTAGTGGCCATTCTTAAATTTTTGAATAGAATGAAATATAACTTTTCAAATTGAAAGGAATGACACTTTTCAAATAAAGTAGGGTTTGCTACTTTTTCAAACATATTTTCAGCCCTAGCAAGACAGAAACACTCTTATTATCTTCTAAATGGTAATTCGAGATGATTTTCCTTTTTAAATATCAATTCCAAGTGGCATCCCAGGTATATTAGAAGCTAAGTGGGGGAGTAGCTGATGATGTAGCGATGTGTCACAGTGTCAGGATGGGTATAAACTCCTTTTTTCTAGATTATGCTTTCCCCCTGTCAAGATAAGTCAGTCTTTAATACAACCTATTGATTTCTATTCATCATGGTGTCATGTCGCTGTTCGATCCTTCATTCCTGGCAACAGTGCAGAAAAAGAGTTCAATATTTGCTTGGTTGGGTACCTAATGTACCCAGATAGTTGGCCATCAAGCTAATTGGCTGTACATTGGGATGACACGTTAATGTTGTGTTCAGACTATTCAGCCATTCTATGATTAGGAGTTTACGAAAGCTGGGATATAAATAAATTCATCAGTGGTCATCTGAACCGTTGTATCGCACATACGACAGTGCAAACCCATTTCAGAGAAAATCAAATTCAAAGTTTACTTTAATTTTCATACTTATTTACTCAGCCTTACAACATATTCATTGCTCGAAAAATACATGGTTGGAAAGACCAAGACAATTGCTTGACATTGGTATCCTTATTTTTACACAAGACTAAGGGTCGAAGAAAATAAGAGCTATATGCTTGTAATTTCGGTTTGAGCAGCTTGTATTTTCCCTGTACAAAAATGGCATCGGGGAAGAAGCGATACAATGTTTTGAATGACTGCGATTTCAATGCGCGCAATCAGTCAAAATGTTGTGTAGCTTTTCATCAGACATTTTTTTTTCGGGTCAGGGAAAAATCAGGGAATTTTATTTTTAAAAATACTTCAAATCAGGGGAAAATGCCTCAGATGAAGGGAAAAATTAGGGAATTTTTATCAGCCAGAAAGTCGAAAGCATGGTAGTCAGTCAGACTCTTTTATATTTTGTTGCATATCAAAACAAAATCCATTGAATGACTGGTTATGGTGGTACAAATTAGTTTTACATTATTGTTTCTATACTGAAAATACATGTCATTCACTGCAACAATGTAGAAAACATGTAAAACTGGGATTGGGTTTTAATAATTGTCAGGAAATTTTAAAACTTTGTCAGGGAAAAATCAGGGAATTCAGTTATCGGAAAGCTGGGAACCCTGTAATTATACCTTGTTAAATCTTCATTCTCTCATTTTAAACGCAGAATGAATATGTTGACTTCTGAATCCTATAATTCCCACTAGGTGGTTTCAGACCGCCTCGAAGTTCGTCAGTTCCAGGTATTCTCTGATCGGGAAATTTACCCCGATCAGAAAATACCAGGTATTTTGGTAATGTGAAAGCAAACTACGCGTAATTTCCCCGAAAGAAAATACCCGCTAAATAGTAGGTACTTGGCGAAATTACGAGAACTTTCGTGGGGATTTTTCCAAGGTCGCAGGTATTTTGGCAATGTGAAAGCAAATTACGGGAACTTTTAGCCCAGCGTGTCGTTGGGTGCGGCGCCGTGGGTGGCTGCTGGGCTAGTGATTTTAAATCTCGCGCCTTGCCTGCTTATCAGACCATACTATGCGCATGCTCGTAACTTCAGGAACTTATCCCGAAGGGTATGTTTCAGGGCGGTGTGAATGCAGGAATAATTAATGGGTATTTTTAGCCGAAAACAGTTCCCGTAATTTAACGTGGATTCTTGTGATCGAGGCGGTTTGAAACCACCTATTGTCTTTTTACAGGGAACTCCCAATTCTAGTAATTAAAAAAATTGATATGGGAGCTCTCTTTGCTCCCCCTCCATAATAATAATAATAGGCATTTATATAGGCCCATCTGTCTAGAAATGGTCTATTCTGAGGCGTGTTGTTGTTATTACCCCAGCTTTAGCTCGAGTTGCCTTTCAGTGCTCATGGATTTAAAGGGGAAGTTCACCCTGAAGAAAACTTTGTTGTAAAAATAGCAGAAAAAATAGAAAAAAATATTGGTGAAGGTTTGAGGAAAATCCGTTGAAGAGTAAGAAAGTTATTAGAGTTCAAAGTTTTGGATTTGTGACGTCATAAACGAGCAGCTGCCCCATGTGTTATGTAATATAAAATGCATGAATTTCAAATTTCGTATGGTTCCTGATGACTTAATTTTGTTTTCTATTCATGATCGGTTGTGAAATGATTTGTCTATTGATATACAAAAGGTACAGTGAAAACCATTTTCAATTTTCTGAGAAAATGACATTTCATTGATTTTTTACCATTCGCTATGTAGGAATGCTGCTCGCATATGACGTCACAAATCAAATAATTGAAATTCTAATAACTTTTTAATTACTTGATGATTTTTTCTCAAACCTTCGGCAATATTTTTTATTATTTTTTCTGCTATTTTTACAATAAACTTTTTGTCAGGGTGAACTTCCCCTTTAAGGAAATAATCCTGCCAAGTGCCCATTCACCTCACCTGGGTTGGGCACAGTGTGGATCAATTTCTTGCTGAAGGAAATTACGCCATGGCTGGGATTCGAACCCACGACCCTCTGTTTCAAAGTCAGAAGACTAATCCACTGGGCCATAACGCTCCATCATCTTTCAGTTAATGTTCTGATGTCATGGAATGCACTAGTACCAGGATTGAACTTGGAAAATTCTGAGAATCCAGCTCCATATGGGCTGATTAATGCCTGCAATGGTTTTACCATGCTTTCAATATCACACCTTTCTCTTTTGATTCTCTACTCATTAAGGTGTGAAGTTTTCATATGGAATAGTGTTCAGTAAAGACAATAGGCGGTTTCAGACCGCCTCGAAGTTCGCCAGTTCCAGGTATTCTCTGATCGGGAAATTTACCCCGATCAGAAAATACCAGGTATTTTGGTAATGTGAAAGCAAACTACGCGTAATTTCCCCGAAAGAAAATACCCGCTAAATAGTAGGTACTTGGCGAAATTACGAGAACTTTCGTGGGGATTTTTCCAAGGTCGCAGGTATTTTGGCGATGTGAAAGCAAATTACGGGAACTTTTATCCCAGCGTGTCGTTGGGCGTAGCGGCGTGGGTGGCTGCTGGGCTAGTGATTTTGAATCTCCCGCCTTGCCTGCTTATCAGACCACACTGCGCATGCTCGTAACTTCGGGAACTTATCCCGAAGGATGTGTTTCGGGGCGGTGTGAATGCAGGAATAATTAACTGGTATTTTTTAGCCTTAAAAAGTTCTCGTAATTTAACGGGGATTCTTGTGATCGAGGCGGTTTGAAACCACCTATTGAACCTGTGGGTTCATAGACAGGTCAGATGATAATTGTTGATGTGTATGATCTAGTCAATGATGGTACAGGTTGCAAAGAGGAAGTGCGCCATCTATTGTTCAATGTAGGAAACTTTTGCAAGTTGTGGTAACTGTACTTGTGTGAACTTGCATAAATGTACATTAGTTTGTTTCATAGTCAATAGAAAAATCATAGCTGATCATTGACCCAAGAGCGTGATGATAAAGATTGTGGAAAGCCCATTGATGTAGTAACTACCGCCAACAGAAGAGAGCCCTCTGTTGTTCAAATTACTATAAGGTACACGCCTAATATTTTCTGTGGGCATATATTGGTTTACTCATTCACAAAGTGTCATAATTGATAGATAAGGATTGAAGCAACCAATGGCGGATCCAGGTTTTAAAAATATACATATTCATCTGTTTGTTCAAGGGATGACTATCAAAATATAGATGGGGCCCTTGCCCGTTGTGCCCCCCCCCCGTAGATCTGCCACTGAACAAATGTGAATGTACTTAATTTACTATATGTAATTACAAAATTAGGTAAAAGTACTTTTATGGTCACTCATGTAATGAACTGTAGGCCTATATACCCAAACAAATGCATCACGCTTAAGTATGTGTGTTGAAAATGGATCTGCTAGAAAGTTGATCAATTTTTGTCTCGCCCACCAGAGGTGAAGGCGAGACTTAGGGATCCAAATGTCATCCAGCTTCCGTCCGTCACAAAACCCAATGACGCATAACTCCACAACCGTAAGTTGCTTTTCAACCAAACTTGGATGGTAGATGGACTTGGGGGACCTGCATGTTATGCTGCAGTCAGAGGTCACATGGTAAGGTCAAAGGTCATTTTCAGGTCAACATTAAAGTTTACGTGCAGGGTTATCATCCCAGTCATTTCACAATGAAGTTTCGATACAATTCTATTGCGTGCCCTCGCAAAACACAATATTTCTGGTCATTTTCACAAGTGGGCGAGACCAGATTTTAAATGCTGCAATGAGAAAGGTTTTTCCATATTCATATAATCTAAGATTTTTTTTTCTCCAGATTTAGGAATATACCCCCTACACCCACCGGTATTTAAAATGGATATGTGACAGTGCTGTCTGAATAATTTCTAGTTCCTAATAAGCAAATATTGATTATCAAAACCATTCATTTCAGAATAAAATCATTAGCACACAAATTTAGATGCGAAAGAGGAAGAGATTCAACATTCACTTTATGAGATGGATAGAGTACAACGTTGGATGGGGAAGGGGGATTCACCAGATTGATTCAGATATCATGTTGTGGATCATCATAGCAGCTGGCGGAAGAGAAGCGATTACTCATTGATGTTCGGTTAAAGACAGATGAGGAGTAGAGAGAGAGAGAGAAGAGAGGGAGACGAGGGAGGGGGATGAGGGAAGGGGAAAGAATGAAGGGTAGGAGAGGAGGGGGAGGAGGGGAGATGGATGGGAGGAGAAGAGAGGGAGGGGAGGGAAGATGAAGAGTTTATGTTCACAAAGTGTTAGGTAGTTATGGAACAATGAACATGTCACCTTGAGAAAAAACAAATTGTAATGTTACAGTTAGCAAAATCTCTTGGTTCGTACCCCAACAAAAACTTGGTTTTTTCACATAATAAAATACAAAAGAAATAGTGAGTGGATAACGTCATCAGTCTCCTCATTTGCATACCCATGAGGATGTGCATATAACTGTTTTGTGAAATTAAGCAAAACTTTAAAATGTCATAACTTTCTTATTTTAAATCCAATTTTGATGAAATTTTCAGTATTATGCTTGTTGGATTTTTCTCTTTTTACTCAAATCAACTTTTTGTTGGGGTGGACTTGTCCTTTAACAAACTGTTATGGTGTTCATACATTGCTGTTGGTTGAAACAATTCTGGAACCCTTGCCCCTAGAAAAAGAATCAAGAGCAAAGTGCCACCACCTTATACATTCCTCAGTCCAAGAGCTAGAAGACACTGATATATAAGATATAAGAAAATTGTCTTTTTGACACCAATTAAATCTGTTTTGGTAAACTTTCACTTTCATATCAGTCCTTCTCATAGATTGCTAATGCTACTTCAGCCACTTACTTTCAAAAACACTCAATGAAATTTAGTCTGTTTTTGCCCATGTATCTACATGGATCCAGGGCTGCGTTTATGCGACCTCAACCCAGAATCATGATTGGAATCACGATTTGAATCATGATTCAAAACAGCAACATGAATCACGATCCGACAGAATCAGCGTTTATACGACCATCTTTCTAACGCTGTTTCTCCCTGAATTCGGGCCGATCCAGTGCGCATCACAGTGCGCAGTTTGACCCAGGAAGTAAAGGTCAACATTTTCGCGCGTGTTTCTAACTTCACGTCGGCTGCTAGATTTTTGCTGCCACCGGAGCTAAAGCGCGATCGTTTGTGCAAGTGCAACTCGGTTTCCGAAAAATAAATCTTTTACTTCCAGAATTCCGTGTATTGTACCTCGTATTGTTTTTGTTTACTTGTATTCAATCTTGTCGGTTCATCAAAAATGGTGTTCGGTAGCCGTAGTACTGGGCACGAATTCTGTTAATTTTGTATCGACAGGCGGTGCCACATCTCCGTTGAAATCCCTCCCTCGCAAGCGCCGCTGAAAGGGACTCGTAGATCGTCTTATATTTCTGTGAATCCCGGTAAGGGATGCTTGTGCTTCAGGCTGAGCCCAAAGCACAAGCAGAGCCCTGAGTTCGTCGTCAGTCCAATTTGTGCCTTTGGAACTTGAAGACATGATTGATGAAAACAGTGAAATCAGGGTGACCAGACGTCCCGTATTCCCCGGGATTGTCCCGTATTTCAGAATATTGAACAAAATGTAGTTAATACATTTAAAAGTGACGAATTTTCATTAAATAACCAACAGCTGACGAAGCAGGGACAACAATTAAATCGATAACTGTAAACTTTTGCAAGTTCTGCGATGATTTCTTGCTAATACATTGCAAACTAACTGGCCTCCTGCCTGTGTGTGACAGGCTACTAGCTAGGCATGGAGGATCGAAGCAAATTCTCAATGGTGCAAACACCTCACATGATAAACAGTTTTTCCACCAAAATAATCACAAAATCGGCGGGAAATTCTTATAATTATACTATGGATTCTCAGTTTAATGATTTGGAGATGTAATCGGAGGAAAATGTTATTGACTTTTCATAGATCTAGTTGTTTCAGCTTTCGTTTTGAGTCTTGGTGTGCACGATGCCGCGATGTTTCATCTAATTTTTAAGTTTGACAATAAATTATGTTTCACTTTGAAATTTTATTCATTTCTAAAACATTTTATGTTTAAAATTTTAAAAATACATTTAAAAAAACACCAAATAAAGTTATGATTTTTATTAGATGATTGGATTTTTTGTTTACTTGAAGTTTGAACTATTTTCCCTTTTCTTTATTTTATATATACCCTATCCTTTCTGCTTGCCCTTTTTGTTCCATCTATCTTTATTTCCTATCTTTCTTTCCTCGACATTTTCTTTTCTCTCTCTCTCTCTCTGTTCATTTTTCTTTCTTTCCTTCTTTATCCAATATACTTTTTATTTCCTTCATTCTTTCTTTCCTTATTACCTTGGCTTCCTTCTCTCTTCGTCTCCTGTTTCTTTTCGTTCTTTCTCTCCTTCCATTATTTTCTATTTTTTCGTTCTCTTCCCCTTCATTCTTCCCTTCCATTCTTTATTCCTTTCTTCATTTTCCCTTCTTATTCTTTTCCCTTATTTTTATTTTCTTTCTTTTGTTTCTTTCAAAGAATGAAGGAAACATGTTTATTTCCTTCATTCTTTCTTTCCTCCTTCTTTTTCTCACCTTTCCCCCTTTAATTGTCTCCTTTATTTTGCGAGACATTTATTAATCTTCCCTTCCTTCCTTTCTTTCTTTCTATATTCATTTCAAAGAATGACGGAAACCTTTTTTTATCTCTTATTATTTCTTTCATCCTTTTATTCTAATTTTCTGTTATTTTTTCTGTTTTCCTTTATTTTCTTTCCTTCCCAATCATCTCTTTTCTTTCTCTCCTTCATTCTTTCGTTCACCTTCCCTTCTAATTCTTTATATTTTTTTCAAAAGTCTTATAATTATACTATGGATTCTCAGAAGCCCACACTTTGTGTGGGCTGCTTTGAACATTGATCTTCGTTTGTCAATTGTCCCGTATTTCATTTTGTGAAATCTGGTCACCCTGAGTGAAATATACAAAAATTTAATGACGCTACAGTACAACCCCGGGGTACAATACACAGAATGATAATTCCTAAATGCACATGACAATTGGCATATACCGGTACTAGTACACTGGCAATCTGCTCGACGAAAATTAACCTGCACGAAACACAGCGCGCGCCTTTGAGTCGAACCCGGAAGAAGCACGACACAATGACGTCATAGAATCATGATTCAAATCACGATATCGTTTATACGACCCTTTTCGTTCGTGATTCTACAGAAACGTCTTTCCAAACGCCCCTTTTTCCGTGTTTCATGTTTGTGATTTGAAAGACGTTTATTTCCACTTTCGACTAAACGCAATCGTGATTCTGCAGAATCGTGATTTGAATCATGATTCTAATCATGATTCTAGGGTAAAAAAGTGTCGAATAAACGCACCCCAGCACAGCAACCCTGATCACTCTATAATTATGACATCATCTTTTTGATTACTCATAGTCTCGTTCATCTAAACTCTGTTCAGATGGACATTTAGTATTTTGTCTAGTGTTCTCTCTATGTCACACGTAAACCAGCTGTCAATACTTTGATTACTCAATCATTTGGCTTCTATTTTCCCAGCTGTTTGATAGGAGAAATTTATTAATTGAGAGATTTAAGTCTAAAAATTTAATCATGGAAAACAGATTGGTAACTCTTTGCAACGAGGGATTTCGTATTGCCTTGTACAAAAAGAAAAGGACAAAACTACCACTATACAGTGGTTCTAAAAAGTTAGTGTATCCCACCAGAAATTGAACATACACATAAAGTGTTCACTTTAGATATTTGATTGTGAAGTTGGGTGGTAGAATAAAATTTGTTTATCTGGGCTTGCCGAACATTGGTGTGCTGTTGTCTACATTCAGCATGAAGGAGTGCATTTGGTGGTGGGGTTCGCTATTTTTTTAGCACAACTGAATATGTACACACTTTCTATTACCCTTGAAGTGATTGAACTTGGCGTGTAATGACTAGAAAAACACAGGAACCAAGCTTGCTAACCATGTTTCCCTATCTAGTTTACAACCCTTGAAAGAGGTGTCGATTTAATTAGGCATTCTGGAAAATCAACAGGATTGGAAGTGGAGGGGGGGGGGGGTGTTTAGGAGGGGGTAGAGGTAGCCCCTCTGCTTCCTCACAATAGAATAGTCTCCTTTATGGAGGAGGAGCTGGTTTATTAAGGCATTATTCCACATTATACTGATTGTGTCCCCGCCTTAGTAAGACAATGCGTGATGATTGAAAGCTTTTTTTTTGTGACTCATGGTGTCGGGAGAAATATGGCCAAATCCCAATAAGCCAAGTTTATTCCTTGGTCGGACCCCTACCATCTCTCTTCTAGGGGCGGTGCTACATGGGGGAGAGGGAGGGCAATTGGGAACGTCCCCTTATGAATTTTAATGCAGCTAGAGAGAACTCGAGAGAGAATCAAGGAGAATAAAAAAATCATGGGAACACAAAGCCTGAAAAGAAGAGAGAATATTATTATAGAGAGAGGTCTAAGTTGTGTAATTATATGCTACCCCTGTAATTCACTCGAAGAAGAAAAGTGATGTCACATACTGGTCACCCATCCCATCAAAATACCTGTATGACGCCCCTCCCCCCCCTCTCCTTCAATTCCAACTGGATATACCTCTTGCGTCCTTTTCCTATAACACTATAGTTTTATTCATGTAAGTCAAACCCCATGAATTTATATTAGATATGTCTATCTGCTGTTTGAATGAGAAACAATAGTTATTCTGTTATCTTTACCTATATCAGATTTGTTCTAAAAATGCTTTCTATTTGTCCAACTGTCTCTGTTTCTGCCCCCTCTCCCCCTCTCTCCATCTTGTACACAAGGTATCTTCCAGCAGTGTAAATCACATTTTTGAAAGCATTTTGTTTAAGACCATCACTCTTAAAGTTTTTATCAAGTTGTTTAATGTTTTAAAAGTTTTAACTACCGTACTTGTTGTTTGATTGACAGGCTTAAACAATATACTTTAAATTTTAAAGAGAATTGCCCCAAACTTGCCGCCCTTTCACACAGTAAAAAATCAATCGTAATTTGAATGATGATTCTAGTGAAAAATTAGGCTAATGACGAATATTTAGCACGTGTGAAACCAAACTAGAACATGATTAGAATCACGAATGCCAATCACAGTCACGATTAGGATAGCAATCAATTACAATAGCAATCATCATCACATAATGAATTAAGATTCACGTGTGAAAAGGCCCATTGTCTGACTCTAAAATATTTTTGTTATCCCCTTTCTTTTGTCTTCCCTTCTTATATCTTCTATTTTTCCCCACCCTTCAAAATTGAGATCTTTCTTCACTCCCTCCACACCTCTCCTTCCTCTTGTTTATATATCTCTTCCTCTCAACCCCCCTTTTAATCCTGTTAATTTCATCTTCCCCTCTTATACTCTCGTCTATCCCCAACCCTCATGATATCTTTCATTTTTTTTACCCTCTTTTTTCTGTTTTGACCTTTCCTTTGTTGTCAATTCCTGTCAATTCTCTCTTGTCTCTTCATCATATTACTCTTTCCTGAAAGTCTTGCTGTGGTCAAGTTTTATTGGGTCATTTATAATTATGTCTTTATTATTTATTATGTTTTGAGTTTCTGTTCACGCATTGTCTCTGACTTTTACCCTATCCTCTCCCCTTCTTTTTAATCTAACCACCTTCCCCTTCCCCCTCTCTATCCCTTTACCTCCCCCATCCATCTCTCTCCTCCCCCTCCCTTTTCCCCTCCCCCTCCCTCCCCCTCCTTCCCCTCCCCTCCCTCTTCCATTTCCCCCCTCCCCTCTCCCACCCCTCTTTCTCCCCTCCCTCCACTCTCCTCCCCCTCCTCCCTCCCTCTTCCATTTCCCCCCTCCCCTCTCCCACCCCTCTTTCTCCCCTCCCTCCACTCTCCTCCCCTCCTCCCCTCCCTCTTCATTTCCCCCCTCCCCTCTCCCACCCCTCTTTCTCCCCTCCCTCCCCTCTTTCTCCCCTCCCTCCCCTCTCCTCCCCCTCCTCCCCTCCCTCTTCCATTTCCCCCTTCCCTCTCCCACCCCTCTTTCTCCCCTCCCTCCCCTCTCCTCCCCCTCCTCCCCTCCCTCTTCCATTTCCCCTTCCCTCTCCCACCCCTCTTTCTCCCCTCCATCCCCTCTCCTCCCCCTCCTCACCTCCCTCTTCCCCTTCCCCCCTCCCCTCTCCCACCCCTCCCCTCTCCCACCCCTCTTCCTCCCCTCTCCTCCCCCTCCCTCTTCCCTTTCCTCCCTCCCCCTCCCTGCCCTTAACCATCCCCATCCACCCCCCCCCCCTCTCTCGCTCCCATGGTCATAATAGCCACTTCACACTCTAACTTGTGAAGCTGCCAAGCTTTCCCTACTCTGTCTGGCACAATGCGCACTGAATATGAACCTGAATGAGTTGAATTCCGCCTCCTCTTGGGGACCCACTGTCCATTCCTCTGGGAACAAATCAATCTGACCGTTTCAACTACGTACAGTGTACTACATTATTTCATTACTAAAGGAATACCTAAAACTGCAGTTCGATTTACTCTAGATACAAGTTTGTGACTTCTGGATTTGAAGACTTACAGAACTCTTTGCCTTGGAAGAAATATTTTAGGTGATGATACCATTTAACTAGAGATCACTTGGACTTTATCAATGGAGTACTGAATATTTTTGAGAACCATAGTCAACAGATTGATGGATCTTTCAAATTACAGAAGTAAAGAAAGAAATTTTTGCTATCTGGTTGTTCCCCTTTTTAATTAGCAGAGGAGAATAGTAATTCCCCAAATTCTTGATTTTGTGCCAAAATGTACTTCAGTAGACAATATCCGAGTCGAAATCTACTCTGCGGATGCTGTCATCGAAATGTACAACTTGTTGATCGATGACGAATGTGATCAATGCTACTGTCTGATAAACTGCTTTTTAAGCGAAAATGAAAGGAACATACCCTTGCATCAAGTATCTTGAAAAGTGATGGCTAGTTTTGAGATCATCTGAGAGCACTTATTGATGGAACTATATTTTTCCCATGTGATATATCCGGTGGCTTTCAATGCGTTCTGGTTTAATCAAGGGTCTGGTTTGAGACTAGGAAGTGAGAGCGATTTAAAGTGGAATGGATTGCCTCTCTTGGCTAAGAATATCTCAAAATGAATCAGTCATTTTTAGATGTTTCTGCGATTGATCTGTGCTTGTCATAACAAATGCCTGTCTGTGATACATCTTTGCCGAGCTGCGAATCTGTATGGAATATGGTACAACTAGAATGAATTCATACTCGGAATATGAACTGAAATTTGCGTATTGAATTCAAATATTGAAGAATCATGAGTAACGTCAGGATAAAAAGATATTTGCCGCGCCCCAATCGTAACAACATTCCCTCATTTCTCCAACGTCGTTTTCGTTCACAGGATGGCTCCACCAATCAGCTTTCAAGAAGCGGATCGTCGTTCGCAAGTTCAGAGGGCTCCTCAACAAGGTAAGACAATTTTCATTTATCTTTTATTATTCATCTTTATTTTCCCTTCTTGTCTCATCCCCCTCTTCCAAAGTAGAAAAGTGTGTAGGCCTATCATTTGTCCAAAGACCTTTTACTTCTGAAATAGATTTTCTAATATTCTGTTTTGCATTTTAAAGTGTTAATTTTCAGTTTGGTACCGTACTGATATTTGAGTACTATTGAGATGTACTAGAATTTTAACTTTAATTTCGCATTTTCAAGTTCTTTATTTGTTGAAAAACAACTTCATAAAAACTTGAAAACTTACAGTACCCCTCACAATGTAGCAAGATTTAAAGTTACACATGTTGTGAGAAAACCAAGGGATGTACATGTATAAAAATGGAAGCCCATTTTTTAATGAGAAAAACATTGACTAGTGACAGTTAAGATTACATCAATTGAAAGTATGATATCTTGACATTTGAAGAAAACCTTGATAAAGGTTTTTTAATGGTCTAAAAGTTAATGCAAGATAGCCTTTGGTTTACTTCCACTGCAATTATTTTTTTCATTGATCATCTCAGTCATTTGTAAGTATTTAAATTTGTTTTGTTTCAAGAAAACCTTACATAAAAAAATACTATTTTTTCTTATGGGTCAAACATCATTATACAATAAAACTCTTTGTAATTTAACTTGCCAAGTTCAATTCTACTTATCCCTGTGCCTACCGCTCATCAATATTCATCATTAAAAAATAAGATCACTCCTGTATGATTAATACAATGAATCAACCTGTTCAATCACTGGTCTATTGGTCACCTCTCCTGTTCTTGTTTTAGTATCTCTATCATTATTTTGTCTATTCTAACTCACGCTGTCTACTCAATCTTATTCATTTCCTGTCTTATCCCGTCAAGACAAGTTCATTGTTTTACTCATTTCAAAATTAACGATGGGGTCACTATGATTGAGCCACCAGTCTAATATGATGTATGGCTATATAGCCATACCGTTCATTTATTTAATCATGTAATTACATTTTTTGTTATTAAAGAATTGAATTATTTAATATCAATAAATGCGATTTGTTACCACAGAAATGAATTCTCAATATCAAGGAACAGGATGAAACAATATCAAGCTTGCTATACATACGTTTGTATGCGCTGGCCATTCATTGCTCGGGAGCCCTGTTACATAAATAGTTACAACTACAGTCACACTGTCATTATTGTAAACTACCATACAAACCTTGCTTGTGATTGGCTGCTGAGCCAGGTTACCATGGCAGTTGCCATAGTGGCAAAGTTACAGTTGTAAGTCTTTATGAAACAGGTACCTAGTGTCGGTGGCAGATCCGGGGCGGGGGGGGGGGGGGGCACATAATTATGGCCCGTGCCCTCATTTGAGAGTCACAGTCAATATTTTTAATGTAATATGCCATTTATACACAAGTGTCCCCCCCCTTTTGAGAGTCATAAGAAATATTTATAATGGGAATTTGTCATCCACACACAAAATTTTTGATTTTTAAATTTTTTTTTGCTTGTCAAATTTGATATGGGACAAAATGATCTTCAATTTTGACTGAAAATCTTTTTTTTTTTTGCTTGTCACTTTTTTCTTGGGAACATGTGCCCCCCCTGGAAAATCCTGGATCTGCCCCAGCCTAGTGTTAAACCCCCTGAAACATAAAGTTGGTTCAAGGCCGTTAGCACAAAGCTTAGCAATCACCCTTGAACATTTATTTTACGATTGATTGCATTGACTACAATGTACAATTAATCACTTAGGTTTGTGTAGGCCCCTGGTCATGATATTTTGTGCATGGGACTACACATACAGATTCTTGGCAAGAAATCACATTAGTTCCCCCCCCCCCTCTACTGAGTGGAGTGGGGGATCATCATTATGATTGTGAATTCAATTAAAATGGGCTTGTCATAGGACAACTTTATGAAAATCGTTGTGTCTTTACAAAAATGCCCATAGCCCAACATTTTTTGCACTGCATTGGTACAGAAACGCCCTTCTGCAATGCGCTCATGAGTTCTGCTGGGGGCATTTTTTATGCAAATCTGTTTCAGACTATTGCAGATGAGTACACATCTGAAATTATCACTGGGGATTCAATTTGATTGGTTTATGGTTTTATATTTGTCCTGAAATTCATGGTCCAGGAATTAAGAGTATATGCTTTCACTGTTTTTTTTAACACACAATTGCATTGCTCTGACCGTATGATTCTGAGAATGAGCTTGGATAAATGTAATTACTTAAATAAAGTTCTTTGGAGAAAGGAGGAAGTCAGATAATTAAATTGTTTGTCAGAAGTTGATTGCATCAATTTATTAATGAGATGAATATCAGGGGGATAATTTAAAACATTAATGAGAGACACCCAGCCCGATTAAGAATGACATTTAGGTAATTAACCAGGCTGCTAATCACTTCTTACTGAGAAATGAAATGTTGCAATGGCATTTTAAAGACATAAGGAGACACATTTTAAGAAATTTCAGATGGGCAGTTTTTGCTGAAGACTCCGGCATATGATCACTTTGTCAAAAGTTGACAAAATTATTCTGATAGATGGAGATAAATTTAGAGATTATTATGCTTTATCCTTTCTTGAATTCTACCCCAATGCATTTTAATCCGAAGGCACACAGTCATGCATCATGATCGATCTTGCACTTTCAACAACAGCATTAAAATTAGATAATCTATATTGTATATAATCTGTAGGTCACTCTTCATCCAAAATGTGAAAATACATACATGTACAAGTCTGCATTCTCTTGTAGTCAAATGACAATAGTAGAAATAAAATGATCAAGCAAAGAAAATAAATGATTGTTTATTAAAATTCAATCTACACTCTATATTCATTGAACAAAATAATACATTTTAGAAAGGATTATCTTTTGTGATTGGTTACAGCATTTGGCAAAATTATTTGTTAGAAAATGAATTTGATTACAGGATTATCATTGTGTTTGCTTCAAAATATTAGAGCAGCAAAGGGATAATCACTTGATAATTGGAAAATTGCAAGTAATCAGAAATTTTTAGAGGAAATTCAATCTCTTCACGTATTTATTTTGCATTACACTCCAGCCCTGGCAAAATTAAAAGATTATGAATAGGATCAAGTTTTTCTTGCTGACGGGGATCGCCAAGAGAGAAACTGATATGGTCACATGATCCCATTGGTAGACAGAGGTTATTCAATGTTATGTAATGGAGACAGGATTTTTTTTATGAATTAAATCAGAAATAATGCTCTGACAGAAGTTTTAAGTTTTAAGTCCTCTGTACAGGACATTAATGATTATTTGTCAAATGGCTGTCAATCAAAGCTCTGGATGTGGTTTTTGTGCATTAATTGAGCTCTAATATGTGCATTGGGCACCTGTGTGTTGAATGCTAAATATTCAAGGATTTCAAAAATAAATCCAGAACGGGGTGTAAATTATCACTGGCAGAACATACGATTCACATTTAAACCTCATAGATGTGTAAATCTCAGGGATTTGCAGTTAAAGCTAAAAGACTTGAATTTGAATAATTTGAGATTTAAAAATAATCTGTAGTATTCGAATTGAAGCCAATTTTCCACTGGTCATTATTCATAGCGCTCTGCTTTATTTTAGATTGTTTAAAATTAGAAAATTAGAGTGAAAATTTTTCATCAAACATATTCCCATCACAGAGGTTATTCAATGTTATGTAATTAAGATGAGATTGATTCTTTGTAAATTGAATCAGAAATACTGCTCTGACAGGAGGTCTCAGTTTGAAGACCTCTGTATGGAACATTAATGATTACTTTTCAAATGGCTGTCAATCAAAGCTCTGGATTTGAATGATTAATGTTGTTCTTTTTTTTAACCCTTTACTATCCTGACACCAGTAATGTTGTTAGTTGCATATTAAAATATTCATGATTGGTATTTAGGAAATTAAAGAATGTACATAAATAGATGTACTTTTCAAAAATGATGCATTCAGATTGTCATATCAGAAGGGGAAAATCTTTCAAAAGTCTTTTTACGAAAAAATGTTACAGCTGGATCTTCATTCTGATCTAAAAATTGAATTCATGAATTCAAAATCAAATCAGTCAAAAAACAGTTGGCATGACATATGTCATGTAAAGTAAACTTGCATGTCCATTTGTGTTTCTTGGATGCTTCTATTGCTAGATGACCTTAAAGTCATTAGGATGGTCAACACATAGCCAAATGTTTCTTGTTTTTGCTAGTGAATTTGAATAACATTTATACTCTGATGCAAACCAATATCATCAAAGCATATAACAGTCATATTTTAAGCAAAACAAAACGACTAAACATCAAACAGTCGATGGCCCTTCGATGACAAGTGTTGAGCTTAATTGAGTCTTTATGTTATATAAGTTTTGATAATAAAAATGAAAGTATATAAAGAAGTATGATTTTAATTGAAATGACAATTTGATTCTCATGAGGAAAATATCTTCGAAAACAAATTGTTATCCCTATGTTCTTTGTCAAGATATTTGTGGGGTGAATATTGTAGAGAGTAACAACTCTAATGGGAAAATGTAAGGTCACATGATCAAAACATTGCATTCTGGGTAAATGATTGTGAACAGATTGAGAAGTGTGGAACCCAATCTCTTGCTATTCAAGATGCATGGTGGCTGTTGCATTGTTGATCTAAATTTAATTTTGATATGTCAAAATGAATATAGAGTGTAGATTGAATTTTAATAAACAATCATTTATTTTCTTTGCTTGATCATTTTATTTCTACTATTGTCATTTGACTATTCAAGGATTTTAAAAATAAATCAAGAACGGGCTGTAAATTATCACTGGCAGAACATACGATTCAGATTTAAACCTCATAGATGTGTAAGCCTCAGGGATTTGCAGTTAAAGCTAAAAGACTTGAATTTGAATTATTTGAGATTTAAAAATAATCTTTAGTATTCAAATTTTCCACTGGTCATTATTCATAGCGCTCTGCTTTATTTTAGACTGTTTAAATTTAGAAAATTAGAGTGAAAATTTTTCATCAAACATATTCCCATAACAGAGGTTATTCAATGTTATGTAATTAAGACGAGATTGATTTTCTGTAAATTGAATCAGAAACACTGCTCTGACAAGGAGGTCTCAATTTCAAGACCTCTGTACGGAACATTAATGATTACTTTTCAAATGGCTGTCAATCAAAGCTCTAGATGTGAATGATTGATCTTGTGTTTTTTTTAACCCTTTACTATCCCGACACCAGTAATGTTGTTATACCCTTTTCATAAACCTATCCTCCAATTAGCCGCCTAAGAGCAATGCTGATAATTCAATAAAAATTGCGTTCATAAACTCCGAAAATAAGCCGCATTATTTTTACGAGCGCCCGTCCTGAAAAAGGCGGATAATCGCCATGACAACTGGACACGCCCCCTCCGATGCGGTTGTGTTGGAAAAGGGTGACCTTGTGGCCGCACCATGGCAATTATCCGCATTATTTGGAAATGCGTTCATAAACTCAAAATCTTATCCCGATGCCGCTATTATGCGGATAATAGCAGCATCAGAGTAATGCGGATAACTCTTGTCCTCCCCAATTTTACGACCAAATTATGCTGCTATTAGCCGCCTAATTCATTTTAATTGGGTTTATGAAAGGGGTATGAGTTGCATATTAAAATATTCATGATTGGTATTTAGGAAATTAAAGAATGTACATAAATAGATGTATATTTCTCAAATGATGCATTCAGATTGTCATATTAGAAGGGGAAAATCATTCAAAAGTCTTTTTACGAAAAAATGTTACAGCTGTATCTTCATTCTGATCTGAAAATTGAATTCATGAATTCAAAATCAAATCAGTCAAAAAACAGTTGGCATGACATATGTCATGTAAAGTAAACTTGCATGTCCATTTGTGTTTCTTGGATGCTTCTATTGCTAGATGACCTTAAAGTCATTAGGATGGTCAACACATAGCCAAATGTTTCTTGTTTTTGCTAGTGAATTTGAATAACATTTATACTCTGGTGCAAAACAATATCATGAAAGCATATAACAGTCATATTTTAAGCAAAACAAAACAACCAAACATCAAACAGTCGATGGCCCTTTGAGGACAAGTGTTATTGAGCTTGATTGAGTCTTTATGTATATAAGTTTTGATAATAAAAATGAAAGTATATAGAGAAGTATGATTTTAATTGAAATGACAATTTGATTCTCATGAGGAAAATATCTTCGAAAACAAATTGTTATCCCTATGTTCTTTGTCAAGATATTTGTGGGGTGAATATTGTAGAGAGTAACAACTTTAATGGGAAAATGATCACATTTAATGGTCACATGATCAAAACATTGCATTCTGGGTAAATGATTGTGAACAGATTGAGAAGTGTGGAACCCAATCTCTTGCTATTCAAGATGCATGGTGGCTGTTGCATTGTTGATCTAAATTTAATTTTGATATGCCAAAGTTTGAGACAATGGATATTAAGTAAAACAAAAAGAAGAAAAAGTTGTCATGTGTGTACTCCGAAATAGATAGTTCGTGCAATTAGTGAAGATCTGGTTTACGTAGTTTTTTTAAGGATGGGGATTTTTATGTTGACCATTTTAATATTTGTTTTGAAAATTACAAATATTTATATAGAATATAAGTTGTAAGAGGATGAGACTTTGGTTTCTAAAGCTTATCAAGAATGAATGATGAGGACATGCTGTTTCTAACCAAGTCTTGAAGAGTCCACTTGGTTTTTTTTATTAAAGAACTTAAATGTTCACTCAAAGCACTGACATACAGTAAGGGGGGGGGGGCTTGGGCTGGATCTGGTCCCAGGAATATTCCAAGATTAATTGGAGAAAAGAGGGAAAGGGAACAAAAAAGGGAGAAATGTGATTTTCTTGTTTATGTTACTTTTAAAATATTGTATGAAATTTGATTTTCCACATCCACCATAATTGAGTCCCCTCAGTATTTTTTGCCTACTTTGCCACTGGTCTGCAGAAGGGCTAGTCTGCAGGCACAGACCCTGATTCAAACTTTTTACACCATAGTTGGTCTTGTGATAAGCCTAGTGCAAATACAACTTTTTACAATTTCCAATTGAGAGAGACCTTCACTAGCCAAGGTCCAGTCAGAGACTGTAGGCTGAATAATCAGACCCCTTTCTTGGAGCGAAAGTTCAATGAAGCTCAGGATTAAAATAGACATGAAACTTGTTTCATGAGTGGGGAATCTTGAAGAGAAAATGAAAGGAGAAAGGGAGGAGTGGGAGGAGAGAAAAGAACTCATCCAAGACATTGCTATGCTTCCACCGGATGAGACTGGAACAACCCTCACTGTGCACTCCTATTGAACCGTTGCCCTGTTCACATCTCGGTGAGATAGGCAACACGATCTGTGACAAACCTTGTAAATCTGGCAAAACCGGGTAGCATACTGAAGAAATAATGGAGAGGAAGGGAAGGGGAAGGTGAGGGGGAGGGATGGTATGATTGCAGTAAGATATATTACAGACTGGCCCTCTAATATATGATGATCTTTTTTCAAGAAAAAAATGCTGTATATATGTGAGTAGGACTTGAAGAGGAAGGCATTGCCAAACGGGATATATATTTGCATATATGTTTCGGATAGTCAAACTATTTTCAAGCATTTTTGTTTACAATAGCAATTCATCTTCTGCAACTGATTTTTTGTTCAATTGTATATAGGTATGCTTTATTGTCAAAATGTATTTGTTATATTTATGTTATATTGTTATGTAGAAGAAAAAAAAAATCAAAACGTGTGCATTGGCTTATTATAAATATTTTGTACATTTCATTGCCAATATTTTTGAAAAAGTGCATTTTTGTCATTAAAATCCTAGTAATGAGTACCATTCTCCACTAATGTTATTTTTTTGTTGGTCTTTGTCAAATCTACTACCCCCCACGCCCCCACCCCCGCTCCTCCTCCTCCTCAAGAAGAGGTCCAATGTAATGAAATTGGTAACTCCTTGGTCCCACCCCTAAGCTGTCTTGTTAGGTTGAGGTATGTGGTTAAGGACACTTCCCCTGAAAAATTGAAGAAACCCTAACCTTGTATGAATCATAAAGTGCACTGCTTAAAGGTAGAAGTGAACTTCCAAGATGCCCTTGGTATTTAAAATGAGAGAACCCATCCCCCACAACTTGCATAATAGTCATACGTTAATCTGCTAGACTTGTCCACTGTATAGCTTCCTTGAAAGCTTCTGTATTATATCAAGGGATGAATTCCTTCCAGGGGGTGCTCCATCAACATCTGTCATCTGACAAGTTGTTATTTCTTACAATTTTCTTAAGTTTGATTAGCTGAGAAGTACAAGTTTTTTACTGGTACTATGGTTACTGCTAGATTTCCAACAGACTTTGTTGGGATTATTATATGATAAAACATTTGATAAGTCCTTTCGTGATCCCCCCCCCCCCCCCCGGTGATCATCAAGAGCAGCACACTCTAGATTAGTCTCTTATAAGAATATCTGTGGATTGGGATTTGGACTTGCAACCCACTGATGTTGAGAGTCTGGACCACAACACATTGTCACTTCCACAATAGGAAAGAAATGCAGGAAACGAGAGGAACATACAGTGTATATAAACAGATTCAACACATTTGGTTGCCCCCTAAAAACAAAAAACAAAACAGAAATAGACATCATGTTATCATTTTCTTTGGCTTTCTTAAACCTATTTGACCAATTCCTTGAATTTTTCAGCCATCATTTGAACTTACTTTACACCAGGATAGAATTTCCTTGAAGGTTCACTTTCCTGGCAAGACATGTCAAAGAATTATATGAAGGTGGAGTGGGGGTTCAGACTTATACAGTCATGAAGATGTACTTCCGCTGGAAACATTACTAATAATGTATTCAATCAAAAACATGAGGAACTCATAGTCTGCAGATTCAGACCCTTATTTCACATGCAAGCATAATTCTATGAAACTTAAAAAAGGATGTAGTTATTTTTGTCCAATCTGTTTCAAGCAGGTTTTATTGGAGCATCCTGGTCTGTGCTGTATGTTTTTTTTCAGTTTTATAGTCTTGTATTTCAGACACATCTTTGTGCTCTACTGCTGAAAGATGTTGGTCTTTGTAGACTAAAGCTGTCATCATGCCAGTCTTTCATTGCGACCGTTCGCTTTCCTGCCCCAAGGTAAAAAAAATTATGAAAATGAAAGTTTTGGAAGAACGAAGACCAGTATAAAATGTTAAATTTAGATGCACAGCTCATCATCCAATGAGTGGTTTCAGACCGCCTCAAAGTTCTTCAGTTCCAGGTATTTTCTGATTGGGAAATTCACCCCTATCAGAAAATAGCGGGCAAATTTGGAAATGTGAAAGCAAAGTCCGCGTAAACTTCCTGAAAGAAAATACGGTAAATAGTAGGTACTTGTCAAAATTACAAGATCTTTCATGGGATTTTTCCAAGGTCGCAGGTATTTTGGCAATGTGAAAGCAAATTGCTTTTAGCACAGCGTGTAGTAGGGAGCGGGCGCCGTGGGTGGCTGCTGAGCCAGCAATTTTGAATCTCGCACCTTGCTTGCTTATCAGACCGTATACTGCGCATGCTCGTACCTTCAGGAACTTATCCTGAAGGGTATGTTTTGGGCCGGTGTGAATTTGGGAATAATTAACGGGTATTTACTTGCTTGAAAAAAAGTTTTCGTAATTTAACAGGGCTTCTTGTGATCGAGGCGTTTAAAGCCACCTAATTAGTGGGCAAAAGAAAAGTAGATATTCAATGCCTTAATGCCATCTGACAAGGACATATATTTGTTTGCCTTTACCTAATGAGCATATCACTTTCATTCATATTTTTTATGTTTGGAATTGTCAAGAACCATAATAGAAAAGTAATTGTCGCCTACATAATTGGTATAACACATTCAATTCAAGTAATTGTATTGTAGTTTGTATAGATTATTATAGAGAAAATGCATCGATGACTTTCAGGGTTTGAAAAGAATAATACCAAAAATTATTGCTCTAAATAGAGTGGAAATTATTTGTCAGGATGTAGAGCTTATGAAAGCAACTATAAATCTGCATGAATTTATTACCTCAAAGCAATAATTTGCATTTTATGTCATATGTTGCAATCAACTCGTTTGTAGAGAGAAATTTTATGTGCCCCTCTCTTTTCAGTCATTGTTTAGCTGTAGGCCTGCCTTTTGTTGCAGTTTTGCATTAGATATCACACAGAATTAAAGATACGCATAATCAATGTAATTAGTACCTCCAATATACAAAAAAATGTGAACTTCAATAGTTGTTAATTTTTTCTGAAATCCACTGAAAGTCCTTGTAGTATATTTGTGAAGAGAGCCCTCTTTTGGTTGATATGATCACGTGAACATGTTCAGTTGATTATGTGGAAGTTCACCTCTGAGAAATAGTACAGATTTTTGAAAGAAATTTTGTCATGAAATCGATGAAAGTTTGGAATTATTGCTGAAATAAAAAATTCTTTTAGCCAAACAAGAGATATCTGTATGTTGTCACCCAAAATAGAAAAAGAATGACATTGATCGGTGCAATGTCAGATGGATTAAATTCTTGCCCCGGAATAGACGTTGATCGATTCTATGGATTAGACTGGATTAAGTTGTTCTTCCGGCCTTTTGATACAGAGGTAACAGAACTTTTGCAAATTTGATAAACTTCTTGGTTGAAAAAATGTAGGTTAGGGGAAACAGAGAGATCTTAAAGACTGCCTCTTTAATTGTGAAATCACTTGTCAGACATTTAAAGTTTTCATAGATCCATTTCTTGTTAGGAAGTTGGATTAAGTTAAGATTTTCCTGCAGATTAATGACAGAGAAATGTTTCGTCATTTGATACCATCCTTAAGTCAACTTATCTGGTTTCTTCTAGGTTTCTATAAATGTATGCCTTTTATTCCCCCCCCCTATAAGATTAACTAGAGACAAAGTAACTCCCATCCAAGCATTGTGTTTTATGCCTACCAGATTTTCTCATAACTTTCTAAGTCTTCAGAAAGACGGTTTTAGCAAATATTTATAGTGGAGAAAAAAAAGGTCATTATTTTGACTTACGAACATATATTTGGAGTATTTCTTAATTCATTTAGATCGAAAATGCATTTGTAACAATCTGATAGATTGCTGTTACAGTTTGACAAGATTTTCTATAACCTGGTTATAAGTCTTTACTGGTGTAATTTTTATTACTTTAGTTTCTCGACTTTGACTCTGCACAAAAAATACTTTATTTATTTCCAATATTGAAAGAAATGTAAAAATGTTTTGAAGACTTTCTCTTGTGATTTATTACCCACTCCAACCCTCTTGAGTTTAGCTCTAAAGGAAATTCAACAAAAACTCATCCAACTTTCATGTTTCCCCAATTAATTCTAGTGTTGAAACAAGTCCGCTCAGGAACACTTGTGAAATCGATCTCTGAACATGATCGGCAGGATGTGTTTAAGATTTTATGATAGCATTTCGTCAGTCCTAATTAAATCTTAATTGAAGAATTCCTTGCGGCTCCTGCAATCCATAATCCTGGTTTAAACCTCAGAGCCACCTACGCTATAGATGCAACCACGATGACGGCTGTATTAACCCAAGCCATGTCGGCTGACACAGTTTTTTTTCTCACTAAATATGCAATATCATTATTTTGGGTGTTGATACTGAAAGTTTAAAGAGAAAAGAAAAACCCTTGAGAAAATTGTGAAGAGATTAATCCTTTGAGTAAGACCCCCTCCCCCATGCCACTCCCATTATAGGTTAGACATGAATCACCTGTGTTTTGAAGCAATTATTCATATATCAAGATATTGACAATGGAAATCTCATATTTAAAGAGAAATGCCAGTAGTTGCAGTAAACACTGATTTCATGAGAAAGTCTGTAAAACCAGGCTTAATTGTCAGAATATCATCGAGGATCTAGATCTGGTACAGTTACATAAACTGAACTTTGTGAAATCTTGAAAACTACCTACCAAGATCACCAACACAGATAGGCACACGTGGGAAAGTGTAATAATATTGCTGGAATAAAGACCCGACGGAAGTGACCGAATCCGCGCTTATTTCTCAGCAATTACAAACTTTCTTCCAGGATCCTTGGACACATATTTTTTATTCATACAAGCAGACACTTGGTGGTCATTATATTAGATTCTGTAAAAAGTCATTTTGAGATCATTACCAAAACTGGAATTTATCTTTAGATGCGCTACAATTAGCTTATTATTAACGAGTATTAGCCTCACCCTTAATTATGTACATCAAAAGAAAATATGTAATTAGACCAGGTATTGTAAAATATCCTAGAGCGTTTAGACCTCCTTCGTGAAGTGGACCTAAATGTTTTATCAGGGTTGTGGGTGGTAAACTTATGAAAGTGATATTATAATTCTAATATCACAAATTTAGTGTTCCTATAGTATAGTCTCTTCTTGGCTGTTTCAAATGACAAAGTTTATTTTATTATTTTCTCCTTTAAACTGAAAACCTGAATAATATCAAATTGCTCAGTTAAAATCTGTTTACTTCTCTAGGGTTTTAAACACAGTTTTCACCATAAGTATATATGTACTGTATGTAAATCTGGATATCTTGATTAATTAACCCAGGATACTGCATGTAGACATATTGGCATTGTGTCAGAAGGATTGGATTTAAAATGATATGAATATATCCCTAGGCTATTATATTAAGAATAAAGTGGAATTTTGCCAATAAAGTCATTTCTGGAACGAAATGTGGATCATTTATCATGAGACGCCCGAGTTGAATGCACTTAAAGGGACCCAAGAAGCCTTCCAAGTCTTATTAGACACCGTTCTCAATACCTTCCTAAAACTAGTTTAGAGGAAACTAGTTTAACGTGTAATGAGAACGGCCGAAGCTATCTTGGAAGCAATCTTCCGAACCAGTTCATAAAACCACTGCGCGATGTAGTTTTCAAGATAGTTTTGCCTCGTTAAACTGGTTTTAGCGTGAGGACACAACTGTTCTTCTGGAAGCGATCTTCACACATTTTGAGCACCCTACTCCGCACGACAGGTGTAAAATGTATACGCTGAGGTTTCGAATTTTTCGTGAAACGTGTCACCCACTGAGAGCATTTCCATAACAACAAGTTTGCTTTACGTGAAGTGATTTTGAAAACTACTTTCGTGTGATCAAGTGGGAATGCTAGCAAAGCGATCTTCCAAACTGGTTTCCTAAACCGGTTTCCAGCAAACTAGTTTTAGAAAGCATAATGAGAACGGTGTCTAATATTAACTGTATGTTACCTAAATTAAAAGTTTTTGGAGGGATGAATGAAATGTTAGGATAACAGCAACCATGTTGAGAAATCTGTTTGTAGTAAGATGAAAATAAGTCATAGTTTTCAGATTGCAAGTTCTTGGTTCTTAAACATAATTCTATTTTGATGCCTTGCTCTGTCTTTTTCATTCTTTATTTTGATTTTAAATGTTTTTTTTTTCTATATCTCCTTTTCTCACCCTTAACCTTCCACCTTCCCAATTTCTGTTTGAATTATTTCACTATTTATGGATTTAGCTGTCTTCTTCTATTTCTCTCTCTTTCCATTTTATTGTTTCTGTTCTTTTTATAATCTTTCTCTTTTTTTTGTTCCAGCTTATTACTTTCTCCATTCTTTTCCCTCTATCTCCCTTTCTCATTCCCATTGCCTCATTTTTGCCCTCTTCTTTTGTCCCTTTTATTCTCACCATTTTTTACTTCATCTCTTTCATTTGCTACCTTTTTTCTTCACCTTCCAATTAACTGTGTCATTCTTCCTTATAAATTTTGATAAGTGCATGGAACAGCTATTCAGAGTGGAGCATCCATTTGCAAACATACAGACTTCTTGACAATTCCAGCTTATAAAAAAAGAAAAAGAAAATGGTGTTACACATTGGCTGTTGTACTGAGACTATATTTGTTTTATGCTAATCCATTTCCTCGAGCATAAGTTTTATGACCAATAGAAACAAGCTTCGGTTACTGGGTCCCACATCTGACCAATCAGAATCCAGCAAAGTATCAATAAAGCGGAGTTGGACCTATGATGGTAGTCTGCATGCACAGACCCTTGAGTTTCACATTTCGCATAGTACATAATACAGATTCTGACGTAGTGAGACTAGATTCACTGTGTACTGTGGATGGCTCTACTCTTATTTGACACACACTGAGCCTTTGGAGTCTAGTCTTTACTCCAGTCTCCAGACCTTTTATTGGTTAAAGTGTGTTTCTTTTACCTTTGTCATGTTTTATTTTTACTTTACTATTATTACTTATTCTTACGATCTACCTTTTTTTTTAATGCCACATTATCCATACTTATTTCTTCTTCCATCATATATCACTTAATTATATCATTTTGTTGTTAGTTTATTAGACTTCATACTTGTACATTCAAGCAATGTATTCTATTTTTTTAATGTGTGTTTATCATTGATTAGTTTTTTTTTTTTTTTTAAAGATATTACATGTACACACTGAATACTATTTAGTCATGTACTTGAAACAAAGACCCTAGCCTAGCCGTACAAGCCCTACTTTTTTCAGGGGTTCTCCTTGTCTTTCGCTCAATACATAATTAGTCATTTGCTTTGTTTCTTTTTTCTACTGTAACAATGATTTATAGTTAATTGATTTGCATTTGTAAAATGTGAAATCACTCTTGTAAGATAAAATGTATGTGCAGGAAGAAAGACGAATAAATATCTTATCTATCTTATATGAGTCTGTGCTTACACCAGGCCTGGCTTACACACAATTATAATGGGCTGATCAATTTTGTCTTCCTCACGGTCTGATAAACCCTGGAGCAGGATGCTGTATGATAGATAGTCTTACATAAGGAGACCCTAATATGGGGGTATTGGTGTTGGTTTTGGTGGTGATAGTGATAATAATAATGCTGATGATAATTATATAATTGCAATTAATGGACCTACAATAGAGCACAGCCTATGAAAGGCCAGTGGTCTTTGCAGGCTCCCCCATATTCTTTGTATTTATGCTCATAATTCTTCTATTGTATATATTAATGGCATTTGAATATTTTTTACGAGAATTGGAAATAAATAAAATGAAATGAAATGTATCCTCCAAGGGATGTGATAGTGAGGGTTAATTGCTTTGCCCATGAATACAATCACATCGTGTGAATTTTCAAACATTGGTTCTCTAGTTATGAAACCATGAACATATAGCCATTTAGACACTTTCAAGTGGATTTAAAAGTTAATGTGGAGTTTCCAATAGCTATTGTTTATTGTTCTCTCTTGTAGAATGAAGTTTGAAAAGACTTGAAAGTTTTTATGATCGCTGTTGAAGCACGTTATACTGCTCTAGTCAACTTTGTGCATTGTATTTTCTATAGTGCTTGTGATGATGATGATGGTGATTGATGATGATAATGATGATGATAATGGTGATGATGATGTAATGATGATGATGAAATGGTGATGATGGTAATGATGATGGTGATGATGATGATGGTGATGATGATGATGATAATGATGATCATGAGTATGATTATGATGGTGATGGTGATGATGATGGTGGTGATGGTGATGATGATGATGGTGATGGTGATGATGATGATGATGATGATGGTGATGGTAGTAATCGTGGCAATAATGATTATATTCATGGTGATGATAAAGACGATAATAAAGATTATTCAACAGCATCATATTTAGAGGAACTTTGAAACCTAGTTTTCTCATAATACCACCCAGTTAATGAACCCCTCTTTAACATGATTATTATATAATCTACATACTGTATTTTACATTTATCATTTTTGTACTATATTCATGTTATTATTGATTTGTATATTTTACATGAAAAATGGATGAAATATAAATCTGAAGAAAAATAAATATTGAATTGAATTGTATTGTATTTTATTTTACACAATTGGAAATGGCAATCTTAAACCAGGAAACCTATTTCCTGTATGTTCCCTATATGTTTATAGCTGTATTTCTTCCCAAGGCATGTAACTATTTTTTTTAATGAAATGTCCTTGCTTCATAAATGTTTTATTTTTTTACAACCAATTAAGAATTCCTGCACTTCACATAATTATGGTTAGCCTTTGTGAACTTAATGACTTTTTACATGTTTTATTGCAGTATTGTTTCCCGTATTCCATGTTTATCATATTTTGTTCACCAAAATTCATTGTTGGGTTGTCCTTAGTGGATGGCCCTGAATTTGATTTCCTATTATATCTCAAGGAAAAATTGTTCCATTGTGTTTTGGTCATATGACTCACTGGGTACAGTTGAAAAAAGGTAATGGTCTTGTTATAAATAGGTTGTGATACCTATTTTGTTGAGGGTACAGTGTTTGGAGGGGTGGGGGTCATCATTACTGAAATGATAAAAAGTTTGTGATAGCATCTGTTTTTGGAGGGGTAGGGGAAGGCGGGGTAAGTTGTGACATTTTTTGCATTTTGTATGTTAGAATCGATATGACTAGTAACATTGTAGAAATAAGTACCTTGCCTTTAAATTTGATTCTTGGGAAATGTTTTTCACCTATATATAACTTTCTACCCCCACACTGAAAGTCATCGTGACCTTTGAAAAAAACGATGTCAAATGGCTCAACTTGCCCCATGTATGGGGTAAGTTGTGCCACCATCTGCGATAAGTTGAGCCACAAAAACTATGTACAAAATGTATGCGGGAAGAACCAGGATGTCAATTTTTCATTGAAAGTTTTTTCACTTGCTAATTCTCTATAAATACTAATATCTTCTAAATGAAAAAAAAACTGTCATGTGAATTTGCTCCTTTCTGCCTGCATATCAATGAGTTTTTACGTTTTTAATTTTTTTTATTATAGATCACCATAAGAAATAACATGGCTCAACTTGCCCCATGTTGATTTGGCTTAAATAACCCCAGTCCTAACTGATTGTGATTTTTTTCATATCCACACATTTCTTATGCATTCATCATGTAAAAGACAATAACAAGAATGAGAATTCATACCTGGACCAACAATATTGTTCTTATTTCTATAATATATTTAAAGAAATGTGTGGGTAAAAAGCACTTATCTATTTCACACCCTTTTTTTACTTTTTGGCTGAAGTTTGTATTTTTCCCTCTAGAAAAGTACTTTTTGTTTCAAAGTTGAAAACAAAGTGGTGGGGTTAAAGGGTTATGCAGTGGGTCATCAATACATGACACCACCAGATATCTGACTCATTCATTATTAGCCTGGGGGTGGTGGCTCAACTTTCCCCTATGCTCAACTTACCCCGTCTTCCCCTACAGTGTTTGGAGGGTGGGGGCATCATTACAGAAATGATAAATAGTCTGTGATATCATCTATTTTTGTTGAGGGATACACTTTTGGGTTGAAGGGAGGGGGGGGGGGCTCATCATTACCGAAATAATGAATAGTCTGAAATTATCTATTTTCTTGAAGGATACACAGTGTTTTGCGGGAGGGGGGGGGGGGTCATCATAATAGAAATACTATAGTAAGTAGTCTGTTATATTATCTATGTTGTTGAGGTATATGGTGTTTGAATGGGGATGGGTCAGTACCAAGAATAACCAAACACCAAGGTTAAACTCACAAAAGCTTGTATGGAAGTTGGAAGTATTTTGATTGGGGTTAATTTTATATTTCTTAATATTCAAATTTCATAAAGTGTCTATAATGACATACACTATTCATTACTTCCTTTCATGAGTTTTTTTTTGCAAATATATGAATTATGATGGATTCGGTCCCCTTTCTATAATTTTTTTTGTTTTCTGTTGCCTCTTGAAAAATGATGGTCATATAATTTTCTTTATTTGTCAGAGTCCAATATGGATTTACATTTTCATTCTGCTCTAAGAGAATCCATGGCTCTAGACATTTAGACCAGCTCCAACTCCCCCAAATAACAATAATAAAAAGAGAAAAAGGAAATCTAAATGCATAAATGAAAGAAAAAGTAGGAATTCATCCTAATAGCGTGTCATTGACAGAATTTGTATAAATCTACCCCTTTTTTTACCATTTTATGTGATTTTGATGATTGTACTGGCTTGATAAGAAATTTTGGGATTTCCTCTTCTTTTTCCCCCATTGTTTATTATTGTGTACTATTTTACCAACCTTGGGAGAGAAGATAACAATTGAATTTAGTTTCTGTTAAATTATTTACCTTATTTAAGTAAAGTTTGCAGACTTTGTGTTGTCATGAAATGGAAGTAAACAAGATTTGATTTCAAAGAGGGACCTATTGCACAACATTTTAAAGATTGTGGCAGGTCTAACCTCTTTATACAAGGCAAAAATAGATTGGTACAACTTCTTACTAGGTGGCATATATCGCTTTATATGGGAGAAAAGTTGACTTTATTCAAGGAGGTTTGGTTAATAAGACTAATTTCCTGGTTGTTGACAAACTGGGTTTCTCCCTCGCCTGAGCAAGCAAATGTCGGGTAGTGACTTCTATTCTCTCTTCGTTGTGGTTGTGTATCCTTTGGTTTTGTATGGCTGGCTGTCTGTCATAATCCTGACCCGAACCTAGCCCAAGCACCGTGACAGTGACAGTGACAGCTATCGACCAGGAAAGAAGGCGATATATGAAACTATAACCTGACCCGAACAGTGATCAGCTCGGCTTCTGTCGGGGATTCTCTCTGCTTTACGTGGAATTACCGTGAGATAGACCAGCGTGCGGCTGATGTCATTATTTTGTTGCTAATCACTAATCAGGACATTTCCTATTTTCTTTGTGTTTCGTCTTCATTACAGCCAAACATCACCGGATCATACCATGAATAGGAAAAATGGAGGAGGTGAGTACAAATTTATTCATTTTTTAAAAACTTAAGTAAAGACATTTAGACATATACTAGACCAGTTTGGTTTTAAAATATTGTAACTCCCATCAGCCATAGTTGGAGGCTGCCAAACTATGTAGGAAGAATATTCATTGGATAGTGCATGCATGTGGTAGCTCTGTTGCTATGTCAGTGGAAAAAGTTGTCTTTTTAGGATACTTCAACCCCCCCTCCAAGTTAGACATATTGATTAAAACACATTCAAACTTTATTGTTCTGTATCTGTACCCATATTAATCACATTAATGTTTTAATGTAATACTTGGTTATGAATTGTACAGAAACCATTAATGTTCCTCCAGGTAGCTAAAGTGTCATGTGACCTATAATGGTCTCTGAACTACAGGGAATTTATTTTAAAAAACATGATGAATTGAAATGGTTGTTAGCCAATGACATTGAACTAATGCGCCAAGTTTTCTTCCAGTTGTGAGTGAGGGTAATTCAGTCTACAAACTCATTTTCTTAAGCTTTCGTGTCAATTGAAAATTTACTTTATTTTGAATGTATCTTGTTTCTGCTGTTAAAATTTGTGAATATAAAAATTGAGGGATGTTATTACACATTTGAATATGGAAAGAATAATAGAATGGATAAGTTGATTAATTAAACATGGATTTTATAATGGTAGAATTAAATGAATAAAATGAGTGCAATCACAGGGGTCATTTTCAAAATTAACTGTCAAATTATGTTTTATGTTCTAGGGTTGTGGCTAAGACTGGGTCATTTCTGATATTTATTAGTGGTTTGATGAACACGATTTTTAGGGGTTATAGGTATTTATATATCTATCAAGATAAGTGAAAATAAATTTCAGATGTTGCTTTTCAAAAGTGTCATTGTTGTGTTAACATAAAAAGCAACATCATTATTTAGTGAGCAACTAAGCATGCATTAAAATAAAGGGTAAGAGTGCTCACATTAACTGTAAAGAAGGTACAATTTTTCCCTGTGAACACTGAAAAGCATCATTGCTATATCTATATAGTAATTTTGCTCACACCTCAAAGAGTTCCACCATTTTGATGGTTTGAAATTCTCTCTCATGATGAGAATTTCTATCCACAGTTTATCATATAAACTTTTGGTCAGGGTTATATGAAATTAGTTCCCTCTTTGTAAGAAGACCAGGGGAAATGTATGGGAATTCCCTTTTGCACAAGAACATGTTACAGTCCTTTAAAAAAAAATTAATCCCAAGTAGAAGTGTACAACAAGATAATGTAATGTATGCTAAATCCAGTATTACTAATGAAATGCAAAATTTTGTATGCCAAAAAAGTTGGATTTTTCTATTAGTTATTGCTATTTCTTCAGTCTTTGTATCCCTTCCCCCCTCCCGTTTTCTATTCTAGTTTATGTGGATTAATTTACCCAGTTTTGATTTTGTGTATTAAAATACTTCTATTGAAGGTGATTTTGTAAATGTGTAAAGGTATCTTTTTAATGTGTATTCTATTTTAGGGAGCCTAGATAATCTTGCGTGTAAGACCTTTGCCATGAATCGCTTCTGTGATGTATCAATTAAGGATCATATTATCATATTATAGCACTTGCTATAAAGCATCATTCAATTCTCACCGATAACCCGTGTCAAGTCACATGACTTCATGTTCTATAACACTTCGTTCAATTAATGAGTTTCCTTCCCGCCGGTTGCCGTAAAAGGGGGTCGGCATTTGCGATAAGAGACCCATGCTATGCACGAGTCACGTCTCGATTGCTCCACGTGCAGTATCGTCCTGTGTGAGGTTTGCTGGTTGGATTGCCTTGAGCGGAAAGACACATAGAGATGTCATTTATTTGAAATTATGTCCCTGTACTTGAATGCTACTCCATAGACTGTGAATTATGATCAGAGATCTAAGGAAAAAAAAACACTTTGGAATTATCTACTTATGAATATTGCGTTTGGTACAGTTTTGTAACTTCGGTAATTAATTAATTTTAGCTGTTGTCTGTACTGAAGTATAATTCAATTAATTTATTTCCTCTTTCAATCTTTTCACATTTAGAATGATAGCACAAATAACATTAATTACAAAATATAAGTCAATCTGTAGTTGAAGAATAGCATAAAATTGAAAGAGGAGGCTGACTAAATGACAGAGCTTGGATAAGGTGAAGGCCACCTTTTATGAATATATATTATTAATATTAATCTAGGTGGATGAAGAGATTGTTATGATTACAGAATTCAGTAGTCAATTAGTTAAAAGGTAAATAAAAATGCTTAATTTTGGCAAGAAACTAATTATGCTGTAACTGGTGCATATAATTTGTTCAGACTAGCACAAAATATTATGCAATATCACGTCATAGACCTATAACATTGAAAACAGTGCACAGTCGGACAGTCCCATCAAGTAATTCCTATTTCATTTGTAGTGACCTAATCCAAGGCTCCACACCAAGTTTTTTCTTGGTGGCCCTATCGGTCAACGAAAATCATCAATATCATATTTTTGGTGGCCTGCGAAGCAACTTCGGTAGACCTAAAACAATAGAAAACATTACAATTTAGCAAAATTTTGACAACCAAACTGGGCCACCAAGTGTGAGCTTTTACAGAATTTTGGAGGCCCGACTCTCAATTTAGTTTGCCCTCTGCCACCGGGCCACTGCTAATGTTGAGCCCTGCCTAATCAATTACTTTTTTGGGGATTTTTCTTGAAGAGCCGTGAAGGAAGTGACTCAGCACATTCAGGAAAGTTCTTCTGGAAAAACTTAGTAATTATGTTTGAGGAGTATTTCCTCTGCCAATTCATGTAATCTTACACAACTTGGTTGAGTGCAGTAATTAGCTATTTGCACAACTGAATTCCACAAAATTGTTGGTTTCTAAATTGAAGTAAGGAGCCCTGGTAATTGTTTATAATGGATATGTTGTGGCGACATATTTATTTATTTTGGTTTGTTTATTGACTACTTTTTAACCTCAAATTTTTACATTATTCATCCCATTCAATAATTTCACAATTATAATACTTATTTTAACTATAATTTATTTTTTTCCATTATGTCTCTTATTCAATATTTCTTTTTCAATATTTCTTTCTTTCGTTCTTTCTTTCTATATTTCTTTCTTTCTTTCCTGTTATACATTCTGTATTCCATGTCAAATATCACTGTTAGATAATTTCTTATGCACAGTTGGTGTTTGTTTCTAGCGTGAAACAAGTAACATTTTATTTCAGTTCAGTTCAATTCGGCCCAATTCACTCACAATTATTTAGAGGAACATTTCTTGTCGAGCAGTCTTTACCTCTTACTGCCTCAACTGTCAACCCTACTTTAAAATAAACAACAGAAATATAGCCATCACCCGTAATTACTGTGCCGAATTACAGCCCCTTTCTCAGTGTTCACCACTTTTCTCTGATAGATAGGTAATCAGGCGTTATCTCCTCAAAAGGTTGATATCCTGTGAATTACTTTGAAATTAACCCTGATGTTTTCCAGAGGGCTGCTTGCCTGAATACTGCCGTATCATTTGCCATAGATTAACAGTATCGAGCGTGAAGGGGGTTCCAGTTAATGTGATATGATTAGGTGACAGAAGCCCAGGAAAGCCTTTAGCAGTTACAGTCTGGCGCAGGTGTATCTTGAGGCCAATTACGTATGTATACGTTCACAGGGTTTATCAAGGGTTGAACACTCGAAGACATCACTTGCTGGTCAATGCAGGACTCTTATGTACAGTGGCATGAAGTAAACTGATTCACTCTAAATTTCAAGGATTTGAAATAAATTCAGACTGACTATGAATAGTGATCAGTGGATTTATAGTTAAACTGCGTGGATTGGAATTTAAAGCTAATAGGTTTGAATTCAAATCTTTTAAGATTTAGAGGTTAAATCTTTACCATTAAAAATAAATCAAATTTTCAGCTATTCACTATTCACAGCCCATCTGGATTTGTTTTAAGTCCTTGAAATATTGAGTGTAGGGGTAGAGTCATATGGTGCAGTTTATCCAAAATTGTGTAAGTAAAAGCAACCAGTCCTGAAATAATATATTAAAAAATTGTTAAAATTTGGTAATCAGATTGTCCGTAAATCAAAGAAATTTAAATGAAAGAAATATGATTTAGAAAGTAGTGAAATTCTAAAATCAAATCATGCATTTTTGGGGTGATTTTGTAAGGGGTGGGGGGCACTCCAGCCTCCAATACCCCATTACAAGTATTTCAGTGTTTATTTAAAAAAATGAATTTTTCTTTTTCCAACAGACCTGGAAACCATTACCTTTATATAAATTTTTGAGAATATTTTAATATTAATGCAGTTTTCAAATACCTTTTCTTGATTAATGGTAAGCAACATTTTAAATCAAGTCTGCTTGACTGATCAACATCTGGCAAGCATTCAAAAAAGCAGTAATAACCTTTTTAAGTTGAATAAAAAATGAGATTACAGGGGCTGTGAAGTTCATTAAATATTCTAATTGAATAAACATATTCGTAACAAGGCTGATACAAATATGAATTATGAAGGATTTGATATTAGAAACATGCTGATAAACAGAGAACAAGAAAGCAGAATGAAATAATAGCACATGAATATTTTCATTTTGCATTTTGACTGCTCTTAATATTCTAGAATATAACTTAAGCAGGCCACCTGTATCCAAGTGTTTGAATACATTGTAAAAAGAAGTTCTATTATTATCATATTGTGGTGTTTTTCCCTGTTTGAAGTTGTTGACTTCATTGCACTCTATTGACTTTGTTAGTGGTTGATTGAATTTGCCAAAAAATAGTTTTCAGAAGCAAATAAACACAGTTTCGTGCCAGACTAACCAGAAGAACATGAGTTAAAAAAAAAACACTTTCGAAGCTCACTGGTTCAATATGAAATATCGAGCATTGTGGCTTTAATAGTGGTATAATGCTCGCCTCATGAATGGGAGGTCATCGGGAGTCATACCAAAGAATCATCAAAATAGGACCTTCTGCCTTCGTGCTAGGCGCTCAGGGTTTTACATTGGAGAAGGTTACTATAAGATGTTATTTTTTACAGGGCCTGCTAAAAGAACAGCTTACAGCTGACTGGGTACCCTGGGTAAATACGAGTTATGAATAATATAATGTTTTAGATTTGGTCACTTCAAAGTCACTTGAAATTTTCAAAGTTCATTTTTCACTCCAAATTCACTCTATAAATTTTGGTTTACTAAATTTGGTCATAGTAGTAATTTGTTTCAAAATGAAGTAGCCTAAACTTTTTTTTATAGAAATGTAACAACACTGTTGAGTACCTTAAACTTAATGTTGAATTAAAACCAACATTTTTACTAGAGATATAATTAATGTGAATCAGGTAATTTAGGTTGGTCTATCATCAAATTGGACAAAAGTGTTATTACTGTTACCAAGTTTTTAATTGATTCTCTTAAAGTCTGAATGTGGCTCTTAATTTAGAAACTTTGCAATATAATCCATATATTTTCGGGCACACTATATGGTTGAGAAGTGGTGTTATACATGTATAAAAAGGATTAATTGGGAGCCAATGATTCTTTATTTGTAGTTCATAGACTTTTAAATCTTTATCAATACATATAAGATTTTAGATCAGGTATCTCACACAGTATGTATGATCAAATCTATTAAAATATGATTGAATTTGAGTATCATTTAAAAGTCAAATCCTACAAGAGTCCAGTGATCATTGAGTCTTGTTTCATCCTTTGAGTTTTGTTGAAATTTTTTTCACAATTTATGATATTACATAGGCCCTTTGAACATTTATCATACACATTTGGAGCTTGCATAATATCAAACAGATAGAAACAGATATTTTGTTTCGAAATATTTAGCTAATTTTATGCTTAAAAAGTGATAATATACCCCCCCCAAAAAAAAAAAAAAAAAAGAAAATGTTGGTACCCTGAGCAACCCTCAAATTATTTTGATGTAAATTCACAAGCATGTCTATTTCTGGACATACACTTGATTCCTTAATATTGCTATTATGTATTACAGGAAAAGTTACCAGCACTTTTGGTGTGATATACCCAATCTTAAAGGGATGGTCCAGGCTGAAAACATTTATATCTAAATAAATAAAGTAAAATTCACAGAGCAAAATGCTGAGAATTTCATCAAAATGGGATAACAAATGACAAAGTTCTTGAATTCTAAATTTATCAATATTTTGTGAAAACCGTTATATGCACATCGTCATGAATATTCATTAGGTGGGCTGTAATATCATATCCCCACTTTCCTTTTTCTTATGTTAATACATGAAATCATAAATGTTTCATTTTTTCACACATATGTAAATGATGTGTCTCCATTATGATGAAATAGGTTGCGGCAATGAACAACTAATGCACTTAATCAGTCCTAAATCCAATTATTTTAGTTCTTGGTAGAAAATTTTTGAATGAACGTAATTTCATATAATAAAATACAAAAGAACTATTGGGGATATGACATCATCAGCCCAACTGACATGCCTAGAACTTTTTCATCGGAATAATGTAAATCTTTAAAATTCAATCACTTTTTATTGTTATTTGTTATCAAATTTTGATCAAATTTTCAGCATTTTACTCTGTGAATTTTACTCTATTTATTGAGATATAAATATTTCCAGCCTGGACCATCCATTTAACGGTGGTTTTCCTGATATAACTGAATAAAGGCGCTATGTTTGGAGACGTCAGATGAGGCATCAAATGATGATTAATCTTTTCAACTTTCAGTTTCTTATCGCTGTCTATGATGCGTTACCCATTTACAGAGTCAAATCCTGAGTTTCTATCAAATCGTAAAAGAGTCTTTAAGCATCATGAAACAATGGGCATCGAGGAATTATAGCGTGACTGTATGTCTTGTATATTGGGCATGTGTTTTATTTTAAGATATGGATGTGTGAGTATATAGTATGTGACAGATCAATGATGTAAGATTAATCACGCAACAAAACACTAGTTCTTGATGATGAGGTGCAGATTCAGAAGACAGTGGTGGATCTAACTTTTTGCTAAGAGGGGGTGTGACAAGTTGGTTTGACCCAATAACCATGTACTACGATGTAATGCGTCCTTTACCCCCCCCCCTGTAGATCTACCACTGTTCTGCTTACGCGACTCGCGTAAACAGGGGAAGGGTGATATCTTAGGTTAACCATCGTACCCAGCTTGAATCTGCTGCTACCTGAGTGGTACAAACCAGTCACTGAGGGTATCATTCATTTATAAATGAATCCTAACCGACAGAAGCGAACATAATACTGGTTGCATGACGTCATGAGCATCGACGGTGCGGATTGGTGCATCATCTTGCTCATGAATAATTCACATCTCCACCAGAACCCAAAAGGCCTCAACACTGGGCGTATTTACTGGGTCAGATAGTATCGCGTGGTAGTCTTGTCTGATACCCTTTCATGTACCCAATTATGCGGCTAATAGCAGCATAGTTTGGTTGTAAAATCGGAGGAGGACCAGAGTTATCCGCATTATTTTGATGCTGCAATTATCTGCATAATAGCAGCATCGGGACCAGATTTTGACTTTATGAAAGTATTTCGAAAGTAATGCGGATAATTGCCACGGTGCGGTCACAAGGTCACCCTTTTCCAACGCAACCCCATCGGAGGGGGTGTGTGCCTTTGCCATGACAATTATCCGCCTTTCTTCAGGACGGGCATTCGTAAAAATAGTGCGGATTATTTATGGAGTTTGTGAACGCAATTTTTATTGAATTATCCGCATTATTCTTAAGCGGCTAATTGGACTAGAGGTTTATGAAAGGGGTATCAGTCCAAGTGTGGCTTGGTAATAGCCTAAGTCATGAGGTCTCGTTAGAGGGTTCAAACAAGAATATGGGTCAGGAGCTGCGCAGATGTTCAGGACACCATAAAGCTGGCCCATTTCCCTACTCTCCCTGATTCCACGATTTGATAAAGTAAAATGTTTCGAGTATGAACTGTCCCCTGTGTTGCCAACTTCCAGTGCATGGCGATCGTCTCATCGATAGGAGTTTTATTTTCCTTACAATCTTTCAAATCTTTAGATCAACAACCACTCCAAGTTAAAATATATCATAAAACAAATTTATATGATAAAAACAAAACATTCCTGTTTGATGCCATGATATTTCAACATTATATCTGATTTTAGAATCCTAGATATTGAAACTATTCAGCAAAAAAGGGCTGGTCATGTGATTGTGAATGGCACATAGCCAAGCTTATATCATCTTTTAAAGAAATGTTGCAGTCCCAAAATTCTGTTCCCAATCAAAGGAAAGATTTCTATGCCAAAAGAATATTGGATTCATTTGGAATGTGGTAAGATTACTAATGAAATGATTTATGTGTTTTGTTGACAAAGTGCATGAGAAAATGCAGGAAATAGAGAATGTACTTCCTCATTCCATGTTATACTTCTGATAAAATACTTCATGAAATGAAATATCTGCACTGAGATATGACATTTGAAATTGAAGAAGAAGATAATTTCAGCCTGTGGACATGTATTCAAGGTCATGGTTTGGATACCATTCCAAAATGAAATACCAAGCCAATGAAGAATCCAAGGGTCCCTAAATTGTGCTTACCCCAACTGAGGGTGAATAAAGGACTATGAAGGGGGGGGGGGGGTCAGGGTGGAGACATGGGGCATGTTTTAATGAAGATCGACAAGCCACCCCCCCCCCCCCCCCCGATAAACAAATAAATAAATCAATAAATAAAAAAAAATAAGTTATTACTCAAAGTGAACAGTTAAAAAAGCTTACTTTTGAGAAACAAAACAGGGGTAAAAGAAAGGGGAGGTTTGCTCACCCCTTGGATCCACTTCCATAACCTTCACCTTCCCCTACCCCCTCCCCAACCATCACCTTCCTCAATACACAGATTGTCAGGTTTAGATTCCTATTATGATTGATGGAGTTTCTATGAGCGACATCTATCAAAGGTTTGTTTCTTGTCGTGATTAATAGATGTATTAATTACTTCCTGATTAAAAGTATGAATGCAAAATAAAGCTACGATCATGCTTGCGTTAGAAGTAGCAGTATCGTGTTGTTCTTTTAAAATGTAATACAATGGCTCGATCCAGCAAATTGACTAACTTTGTTGATGAAAAGAGACAAAAACGGGTATCGACATATGAAAAGAAGATTATAAGAGTGCAATACAGTGTTGTTTTCAAATTGACACATTAAAAAATTGAATGACATGAATGAGTTATAGAAGCTACTTTTTAATAGCCCTATATATTAAACATATTATGTATATGAAACTTGCCCTTTATGGCAACAAATACACTCTAAATTCCAAGAATTTAGAATAAATCCAGATTGGCTGTGAATATAGTGACCAGCCGAATTTTTAGTTTATTCAAATCTTAAGGATTAACTTTTAAATCTCAAAAGATTTAAATTTAAATCTTTTTAGATTTATATTTAAATCAGCAAGGTTTAAATATAAATCTAATAGTCGGCTGGTTACCATTCACAGCTGATCTAGATTAATTTAAATCCTTGGAATTTAGAGTGTGATATATACTAATTCAATTCCATTCAGATATCTTCATTCACATATCTTCATTCACAATCACAGATAAAGACTTTTTGATGATATCTAAATCTCAATGATCTAACAAAGAATCTCTATATTTGTTCGTTTTTTGCAGCATCAGGAGGGAGCAACAGGGGCGATACGGCAAAGAAAAAGCGCAGCCTGAGTTTGAAAGGTATCCTGAAGGGTATAGGAGATCACTTCAGAGGACAGGGTGGCAGTGCCTCCAACTCACCACCTAAAGCAGAAGGGTCTGTTGATCACTCTGGTAAGCATCTCAAAGGATAAAACTCCAGCCTCTTGCCATTGTCAGTTAATGATAATAGTCGGTTCTTATATAGCGCATAACACATTATGAAGAAACGTCTCTGTGCACTTCCGAAGGACTTGTATATTATTACCCCGACTGTAGCTCAAGCAGCTAGCTTCCAGCGCTCTGCATTTCAAGGAATAAATTCCTGCCAGGTACCCATTCACCTCACCTGGGTTGAGTGCAGCACAATGTGGATGAATTTCTTGCTGAAGGAAACTACACCATGGCTGGTATTTGAACCCACGACCCCCTGTTTCAAAGTCCGGAGACTAATCCACTGGGCCACAATGCTCCAATCTTAGTCACACCAGTGGAACTGACTCCAGTGTGACCAAAGTTATTGTTTTTAGCCAATCTCACAGCCCGGCTGTTGCTTTGTTTAGAGTCGATTCCATTGGCGAGACTGCAGTATCGGGTTAGGTAGCCTATAATTTATACGGAGGTGGCAGCTACATGTATATCATTGCTGTTACGATAAACGTAAGTGATAACGTCTAATGATGAAGACTACGAAAATGACTGCGAAGCAACTCCCACCTGTACACTCCTGTCTTGTTAATGCCGTTGTATTTTTATTTTTTTGGAGGGGGGGGAGGGTTGACCAGGATTCATTGTGTTAGGATATATATTAAAGAAAGGTGGGGGGGGGGGCACTGCCCCTGGGTCCCCCACCGTATATGCCACTTTACTGTAAGAAATAATCTGATCCGTAATCACACTCTGTGAGTTAGACTAGGGACTGATCCTTTTGGAATGAAGTGCTCATCCTATAGCTCTTTTTGCCCCTTTGAGGCAAACTGCCTTTTAAAGATAGTTTCACTCCAATAAGACCTTCAATCCACTCAAAAGATGTACAAGCTCACTTCAAAGGGACTGGTCCCTGGTCTCAGTTGTAGAGAAGTGTGATAGCTTTCAAATGAGGAAATAGCATTTTAGAGAGTTTTCAAGTTTTTTCATGAAATGTTTCTTTTTGCCTATGTTGCCCTTTCACTATTCCAACTATCATACGTTTCATTACGCAATCCTTGAAATTATTCCTTACAACCTGGACATGCTAAGTGATAGTAGAGATTGGATTGTACCTGTCGATTACGGTGAGGTAGGGCCCCTTCTTCACTTCCTGTCGAGATTTCCAGGTTTACTTCCTGCCCTCCCAAGACATCTATTCCAACAAACCTTCGACACTGCTGCAATTCTTCATCTTTCCCAGCTCACTTTGTTCCTCATTCTCATATCCCTTATTCTATGATGGACCATTACAAGCCATTGGCAAGTATTTAATTAAAACTCTGGTTTAATGTTGTGGTTTAACTAGGAATAGCCAATATCGACGGGTATCTCAAAATGTGCAGCTTGAATTTATCAGCTTGACTGTCATTCAAATCATTGTGAACTGCCTGGGAATAAGACCTGAATACATTTTCTTTGCCATAATAGCAAAATGAAAAAGGACAGTAAACATGAAACATACAATATCTTTGAAATTTTGACATTTTGGCAACCCATAATTTTAGCACAGAGTTATACCATGGGCCAAGATAAACTGTACTTCGGAATAGTTGTCATTATGCTTTCCAGTATTTGAATATATTAGAAATACAATTTTTCCTGTTTTTATTCTATTTTGTACAAAATATTTTCATTCAATGTGCTACATATCGTAGATTGGAAGAAGATAAATGTTTCATTAATTTGAATTAAAGGAGAATGAAACCTTTGGAACAAAATAGCTTGTGTGAAAACAGAAAAATCAAAGAAACAGATCAACGAAAGTTTGAGAAAAATCTGACAAATAATGAGAAAGTAATGAGCATTTGAATATTGCGATCACTAATGCTATGGAAATCCTCAAATTGACAATGCGACAAATATGTGTGATGTCACTTGTGAACAACTCTTTAGTATGTATTTCACTTAAATTGCCTCTTTTATCACATCTATCAGTAGATCACGTGTTCTTTCTATTTAGGAGGGCATTTAATACACATTTTTATAGGATAAACCATGGAGAAAAAGTTTGTATCACCATAAGTTAAAGCCAAAAGAGACAGTTTGAGGGCATTTTATAGTCCATCAAAAGGAAAGTTGTTCATATGTGACATCACACATCCTTGTCGCATTGCCAATGGGAGGATCTCCATAGCATCAGTGATTGCAATATTCAAATGCTCATAACTTTCTCATTGTTTGTCTGATTTTTCTCAAACTGTTCTTATTCTTTGATTTTTCTGTTTCGACACAAGCCTACTTGTTCCAAAGGTTTCATTTTCCTTTAAAACTTCCATCATCATTGTTATGGCTGTCCAAAATCATCCTTTTCTGGCCTCAAATTCTTGGCAAAGTGAAAGCTTTGCATCAGGGAGATTTTAGCAAGCCTAAACTGTGATATAAAGTAAATTAAAGTTACCCTTTTTCTGTTATGAATAGTGATCCTAAAATCTGGAATTATGTATATAAGGGCCCTATTAGTGGACCTTATGGATTGTGTATACAAGACTGTTACCCCCCCCCCCAGATTCCCTCTAATGGTTATGTCCTCAGTGACTTTGTGTAGTTATCCCCCTCTGCCCCTTCTGTCTCCCTCCCCCTTCATTTAAAAATCTAAATATAGACCTCGGTTGAACACATGCTTTAAAATTTTTTTTAATAATTTGTATACTTCAGTGAAAGTGAAATACAAACAGTCAAAGCAAATATACTTTATGGATGGCCATAACCCTTTCTAGCCGTTGTTCCTGTCACTTTTGCAAGCTTCCTTACATTGACCTCCTTTTCTTCACCCCTTTCACCAGTTTTATGAGTAATGTATCCCTTTTTCAGATCTTTAAAGAGTAATCCTGGAGCTCTTAAAGAAAAGCATTGAATTATATCCTTTTTGACATTCTAAAGGTTTAACATGATTGAGATTGTAGAAAATACTTCATATAGAGCAATAAGAATCAAAACGTATTGGTCAATCCCCTCTCAGCCCCCAAAAAAACCAGCACTTTGAAAATCATGAACTATTCTCCTTTGTTTGAACATGTTCTGAAGAAAAGGGTTTGATCACAGAAAAAGATATGAAAAAGCAAAATCTTTGCCTAGAGAAGGGATTGAAAAACAATACTTTGCAATAACAAGCAAACAAACAAATGTTTGTCATTTTGAGAAACTATTAGCCCAAGAAAGATGTTTGAATATTAATTATTGTATTTAAAAAATGATGGTATAACAAAAAAGATATCTTGAACATCGCCTTTTTTTGACAGCTTCAAAGCCATTGTCAGAGTCAAGGCTGATGTATCTGTAAGGCCGAGAACCTTTCTATAGGTCTTGCATTGGCCGGCCATTTGACAAAGCGCAAATTGAATTGCTGAACCTATTTCTTCAAACAATGAGGGTGATGCATTCCCTCTTTTTTGTGTGCCCCTTTCCTTTATGTTATTTTAAAGGCATTTTTGGTGCCCCCAAAGTCTGAATTCACCGGTAGTCTGATCTGGTCGATTGCGTTATCTCCAATATCCTATTTCTACCCCCTATAGAACTACTAAGTCAATTAATGCCTCCCAAGTTGTACTTTTATTCTTTCCTTCTTGACTTCTTGCCAATTATTGCCTTCTTAGATTATGAATTATATGAAATATTGCACGAGAAGGACGCAACACAATAACCGAGTCACAATTTAGGTGTCACTTTATGTAAATTTAGATATCTGACCACTCTGTTTTGTTGCATCAACTCATAATATGAGTTTTATACTGCTATACTGCTGTAAGGAGAAAAAAGTGGAGGACAATCGGGAGGGAAAATTTGATTTATACAAAATAATTTGTTGCTGTTTCTTTTGTCAAATTCAGCCTTTATTGTCTCTCAAAAGGTGTGTTAAGGATCAATAATTTTTTTCTGTTTCATGAACGGACTTGTCAGACATTTTATTCAACGAGTCCTGTTTTATCTGACAGTAACCATAGTAACAGTGCCTCTCAGCCAATCAAAATCTGGGAAAATTGTCAGATCTGGCAACAAAAATGTTGATGAAATGCTCCAATGTATTCTCGAACTTCAAGGAGAAGGGCTTCGTTGTAAAACAGTTTTTATAACTGAACCGAACTACCCTCCAGCTTATTTTATCATTTGTTATAAATAAAACGTGAATTAATAAATAATAAAATAAGGTGGTCTGAATACGTCTCAGAACCAATTCTAGGAAGATTTTATATTCAACCTGAACATTGTATAGAGCTCACAGACACTATTGATATCCTGGTAAATACAGAGTATGTCATGCTTAAAAGACAGGTCCACCCCAACAAAAAATTGATTTGAATAAAAAGAGAAAAATCCAACAAGCATGACACTGAAAATCTCATCAAAATCAGATGTAAAATAAGAAATTTCACAAAACAGTTCTATTCACGTCCTGGTTGGAAATCAAAACAGTTATATGTACAATAACTTTGTGACATGCAAATGAGAGTTTCTTTGATGTCCCTCCCTCACTGTTCCTTTTTATTTTGTTATATGACATATTGTTTGATTGGCCGATATGGCCTTTTGCATCCAAGATAAAATCATACATTTAACATGATAAAATAGTATCTAAAAATATAAAGAGGCAAATATGAAATTTTCTCCCCATTGCCCTGTGAAACAAAGATTTTTTCTCTCCCTGATGTGGTACATGTGGTATTCCCATTGCTTTATCATTTTATGGTTCAGTCAAGTTGGTCCGAATTGTCAAATCTGTAAAAATTGAAAAATTGTAATTCAAACAATGAAAAACAAAAGAAATAGTCAAGGACATCACAGACTCTCTCATTTGCATGTCACAGAGTTGTTGTGCATATAATGGTTTTGTGAAAAAAATAAGCAAAATTTCAAAATTGTAACAAAATTTGACAATTTTATGATGACATTTTTCAAATTTTGCTTAATTTCACAAAACAGTTATATTCACATCCTGGTCGGATGTGAATATATTTTACATCCGATTTTGATGAAATTTTCAGCATTATACTTGTTTGATTTTTTTTCTTTATTGATCAAAATCAACATTATTCTTCGATGGACTTGACCTTTAGAATTGACTTGATGCATAAAGTATCCCAACAAATTTCTGTTTTCCTTTAATTATGCTCAATACAACTACGATTATGACAAATCAGTACTAGAACAACAGGCATTGGTCAAACTTATCATTTATTTTGCTGTTTGGTTGCAGTGCTGTATCATACTGGTGGGTGAGTGCATACTAAACAATGATTGGATCTCAGCCCAAGTTTCACAAATGAATAAAAATTAGATTTAGAGTGAATGATAAAGTAATATGTAACCCATTAGTGTTAATAAGTTTCAAGCCCCCTGACAAAAGGAAATAGATTGTATTTTTATATAAAACATGGCCTTCAGAACATTTAACCAAGATAATATAATTAAACTTGTTAAAGCATAAATCATGTAAAAGTGGGTCCATAAAAGCTAGACAATTGATATTAAAGAGTTATGGATTTATTGCACTACATTTTTGCTTATCAGCTATCTTTCATTCTTTTTACCCATTAGGCCTATACTGATTCATTATTTTCTCAGAGAAATCATCATATCTGAATTATGATAAATTGACCAGGCATTTTCTATTATGGGTACCCTTGTGATTTGTGACAATAATCCCTCAGTGTTCCCCAATATTTCTCCAACAGATAACCAATACCTTACCAATTATGAACAATGAAATGAGGAAATTAAGCAGGTCACTCACTTCCCCTTACCCCCTGATCCATGGCTCCTTTAATTCCTCAGTCCCACCCTATTGTTTTAATGCGATGCCAACAGGATCATTTCCCAATTAAGATCTGAGGAAGCTTTTTCAGAGAGCGTAGCAGTCTCTGCGCATCTGTTCGTCTACTGACAGGCACGATAATGTAGGTGCACAAAACTGGGATTGTAAGAATTATCCTATGATAAGCCCTTTTAATAGACAGGAATAGTGTGGTGAGGATTCTTTGTTTATAATTTATAACTTAATAATGCTGGAAAAGCCAGCTACAGCTAAACTTAAAGCCAGGGTAATCATAATTTCTTCCTCACCAAATAGGCACCTAGGTAGAGTACAGTATGTATGTTTTTGTTATAATGAATGTTATTGTGAGTATGGTCAGGTAGTAAAAAAAAGAACTATGTGCAAATTGGAAATGTAAAATGTAAAGATGAATTAAGTTATTGAATTGAATTTCAATTTCAATTCAAATTTCAGTTCAGCATGTTGAGCTAGTAAATAATGAACAAAGCGCAAATCAAAAAACGAAATGAAATTTTGAAAGTGAATTTCTTTTTAATTCAGATTTGCGTGAGACAGAGAAACAGAAAAATCCACCATGAACGAAAAAAGTGTTCTTTCAATCCAAAACATGATTGGGAACAGTGACAGTTATACTAGATCTCGATAGAAAAAAAAATAATTCTCTGAAAGTATTATAAAAAAAGTCATGGATATTGAAGGCACCTTTTCAAATAAGTCCAAGACTTGACTTTCAATCGGCTGTCCTTGTTAGAGGATGACGTAGATTGTGTGAGGAGATCTTTAGCCCATTTCCCATTAAGGAAATGGCATTGATTATCTGTTTAAGGAGTCCATTGCTCGGGACTCGTTATCGTCATCGTATACTTGTTCTCAAAGAAAATTGGTTGCACTGGAAGTGTTGATGTATGTGACAGAAATAATTTGAGTGACACTAGCTCAATCATTTGTGACTTTTGAGTTTCAGATGTTGTAGAATCACTGGATTGTTTAAATTCAGACTGATTTCCAGTCTCAAAGGCATTTTGAGTACCAAAGTGATGACATCACAAAAAATATCTTTTTGCATTTCAGCTTTTTTATGCTTTATTTCTGTGTGACATGATGAAAAAACCCCACAGCCCAAATTTGGTGGGAATCGGTCCTTGGGGGCCTTAGATATGACCTCATGAATACTTAATTAGCCCCATTAAAGTCAATGTATCATTTGCCTGGTTCCTCAAATTTAGAACCAGACATGTGATACATTGATTTCAGTGGGGCTACATTAATTATGTATTTATGAGGTTATACCTTTCATGTTCAACCTAAATATGATATCAAAAACTACACAATCCACTTAAAAAGGAAAATTTATGACATCATACTTAGGCACTTTATTGTACTGCATTTCGTTTGAAAATCTTCAGAATTTTTTCTCACGTCTGTTTTTAGTGCTAATCTGCATTTGATGATGCTGGCTAATAGAGAAAAATCTCACCTAGGACTGTTTTGAGAAGAGATATTTTACATTGTTGAATTCTAAAAATTATTATTATTTTTTTTTTTTTGGGGGGGGTGGTTGTGTCATCTAACCACGGAAGGTCTGTTCAGGGAGTTGGAAGGTCTACTCCCAACACCATTGTATGTGCAAGTTCTTGTACTGTTCCTCATCAAGAATCTGTATGATTCATTGAAAATGAACTGTTTTTAATTATTGTTCAGCATATTGATCAGCTAAAGGTTGTGCTGCTGATTTCTGGACTTAATAGCTTTAATCCACAATCACAAACCCTCATTAAGTATCACAAAATGGATATCGGGTACAAGCTGTCTTCATGAAAGTGCATTGCACTCTCTTTGATTAAAAGTGCAGAGCTGCCAAGGAGTACAGATTTTCTGTATTTATTACTGAAAAATTAGAAGAATACTGATGGTTTCATGCAAAATACTGATTTCTCGGGTTCCACTTTTATTTGTTGTATAGTGATTTCCTCAACAAAATATTGATTTTCAGTTTTTATAATACTGAAATGTTTTTGTTCAGGCTGGCAAATCTGAAAGTGTATATTGCTTACCCATTTTCACACTTAAGTGAGCTTAGATAATTTATTTTTTGCATTTGTCTGATTAAAATCGATATATCTTTTGTAGTGTTTGGCCCATTGCATTTTTTTCAATAGAATAATAAAAGTAATAAAAGCCAGATCTATATCATGCTTCTTCAGAGGAAATAATGAGCAAATCTCATTACCCTGGCTTTGGCTTGAGCTGCTGCTTCATCAGCAGGGCTAAGTGCATTCAAGGAATTGAAAATCTTACTGAGGACAGATTCACCTTACCTGGGTTGAGTGCAGCGCAATGTTCTATCACTTCCTCAGTATAAGACTGTATACCCTGGACATTGTTCACTTTGATGTGATAGTTCCATCACCCATTAACCATTGGTAATTACCTACAGACATCTATGAGCACACCCCTCAAAGTGTGCCAAGTTTGGACTATTGAGGTACTATGCCAGGTAGCGTAAATAAGGTCTGCCCTGTTCTCACTTTAAAGATATCACAGGGTAGATCCTGCTTTCTTATCAATGCGAACAGGGTTTATTATAACTAGTGACACACCAGCGTATGGTCAGTTGGTTACGCTTTTTGTAGTCAAACCAAAATCCAAATTTCTTAAAGAGGATTAAATAGATGAGGAGGGAGCACGAGTCAAATTAAGACTTAGTCTATCCATGGGGTTATTATGATTAATATGTAATTGACACCTTGTCTTGTATCTTTGATACCTGGTATGACATGTGTTTACCAAGGCTCCAAAATAATTAATCTTGTTATTTACATGGTTCTAAAATAGCGTTTATAATCTATGGGTTTTGTCAGCTGTACACGGAATAAAGTGACAGCCAGCAGGTATTGTCCACTTTTGATTAATTTTTCTAAAGAAGGGAAAATATCCTACTCGTTCACTTTGGCTCCTAACATCATAGTATATGAAACACTCCCTCCCCTGCCAACCCCACATCGCGTTCCAGAGTGTCAAGGGAAAATTATGAGGTTGTGCAAACAATGATAACCATGACAGTATCAAATCACATGAAGTACCTGATTGATTAACATGGACATACTGTAACTTTCGTATTTTATAATTGCCTTGCTTCCATTACTCTACAGTGCTTCATAACTGGAGAATTACATAATCATACAGTATACAAATAGCGAATAGGCATGAGTGCGATGGTGCGAGATTTCGCATGAGGTGAAAGAAAGATGCTCTATTCAACGAGGCGTTAGCCGAGTTGAATAGAGCGTTTCTTTCTTTCACCGAATGCGAAATCTCGCACCATCGCACGAATAAGAATATTCGCTATTTGTGTTGTACAACGCCTCGGAATCTAGCGAAAATATGAAAAAACACAAGAGTTTTTCCCTCCAGTAATCTATGAAAAGGGAGCAAAAATATTGAAAGCAAAAAGCAAAATCCCACAAGCCGGCCCACAAGCGCACATGATCTTGGACAGAATTGCGCATTTAGCCAGCGGGCTGTACGCGCATTGTTACCTTATTCAATGAAATCGCATTGTGACGTCACCTCCTAAAGCCGTGCAATGGTACATTTTGGATGGTACGTCTTGTGTGCAACGGTACGAATGTGTGACATTCAGCCTCCCATTTGATCGCGTACAACAAGCTAAGTAGGCGTTGTACAACTAAATATAAATTCAATGTCATTTGAAATTTTCGTTCACTAAAAATCTGTCATCACTTTATTAATGAGAATTTTGAAAATGTTTCTTTTCAGATGAATGGCTGGCAGTGAATTGCAATCTTACGTGTGAGGAGTTGGCTAACATCATGACGGAGTTCAAGGGAGGTCAAATAGGAGAAGACGAACTTTGGAATAGGGTGAGTCAAACATTTAACGCTTTATTAGCTTTGGTCAACTGCTAGCATGATCATTGGAGTATGGCCATGATCAGCATGTTCCACTTATCGGTTCTAAGGTCAGGAAGTGGCGCAAATCCTCAGATCTTGCCCAAAGTCAAAGGCGAGGTTTTGTACTTGAATCATTTTGCATTATTTTATAGAACAAGTAGCAATAGAGGAACAATTTGAAAATAAGAAGACAGATACGTGTTATACATTGGATGGCAAATAATAAAATAGAGCCCAAGACAAGCCTGCATTACTGACTCAAGCTGGTCAGATGATGAAGAGTTCTTTGGCACAATTGGTGACACATGTGATGCAACTAGAAATGGTGACCTGGCTCAGGCACTTAAAGGTCAAGTCCACCCCAGAAAAATGTTGATTTGAATCAATAGAGAAAAATCAGACAAGCACAATGCTGAAAATTTCATCAAAATCGGATGTAAAATAAGAAAGTTATGACATTTCAAAGTTTCACTTATTTCCCAAAAAATAGTTATGTGAACGAGCCAGTTACATCCAAATGAGAGAGTCGATGATGTCACTCACTCACTATTTCTTTTGTTTTTTATTGTTTGAATTATACAATATTTCAATTTTTACAAATTTGACAATTAGGACATCCTTGCCTGAAGCACAAAATGTTAAAATAATGGAATTCCACGTGTTCAGGGAGGAATGAAACTTCATTTTACATGATAATGACGAGAAAATCAAAATATTTCATTTTTCATATAATAAAATACAAAAGAAATAGTGAGTGATGTCATCAACTCTCTCATTTGGATGTAACTGGCTCGTTCATATAACTATTTTGATGAAAATAAGCGAAACTTTAAAATGCCATAACTTTCTTATTTTACATCCGATTTTGATGAAATTTTCAGTGTTGTGCTTGTTGAATTTTTCTCTTTTTATTCAAATCAAGTTTTGTTGGGGTGGACTTGTCCTTTAACTGACTGGTTTATGACCCCCCCCCCATCAGGAAAATGTCAAAGGCCTAATACTTCACATGGCTCAGCTCTTGTAACCACATGGACAAGGTTTCCTGGAATCCTGCAGCTTTCATTGTACGATGATTAGTCTTCTAATTGCTAGTCATCTCTGGTTAGTTTAGTGTAATGTGGAGATTCACATACACACAGGGGTACTGCTAAAGGGGGGCAGGGGGGGAACCTCAACTATGACATTTTTAAAAGTAAATTGGGGAAGAGAAATAGGGCAAAAGGGAGTAAATACTGGAAGAGGAGGAAGAAAGGGAATAAGAAAGAAAAGAAATGAGAGGTATGGGTAATGTAACTCTTGTTTATGAAGAAGAGAGGAATTAAGAAACAGAAAAATGAGCAAGAGCTCTGTTTGGACATCCATGGTCAGATGACCAAAGCTGAACCTTTAAGGGAATACCCAAAAGATCCTTGACACAAGTTTGTGATGATTTATTGAAAATTTGTAAGGAAGTAATTAAGTACATCCGGTAATTACTGAATACGTAAGGTTGTACTTGACCCTCTGAAAGCTAATAAGAATTCAGCACCGACTCGTAGGTGGCACAATGGAGGTTAAGTATACGGGGCATTGACTTGTGTTTCCATGAAATCATCGACTACATCGGAGGTAAAGAGTCTTGCCCTTGTTGAGAAGAAGTGCTTGAGGATATCGTGAGAATAGGATGCTAGCGAGCAGGAGAAGGGGAAACCCCTAGCTTCCTGTGGATAAATGTTAGCCCTCTCACTTTCCCCCTCGGTGATGACATCCACATCCAGGAAGGAATTTTCACTGACTAATGTTTCTTCGCCTCACGAAGTGCATATTCATTAGGAGGATGCTCATTTTCTTGGCAGATTTTTTACTCTTGTTTCCACTTAGAGTGCAGGGGGTTTGGAGAGCTTGCGTGTCAAATGGAAACATTGTCATGTTCCCTAGATTAATCTGACTTTGAGATTCCTCTTGTTGGTGATTAATGTATCGTTGTACAGTATCTTTTCCTCGATCTTTCTGTTACCTCTCTCTTTTCTGGTTTTTCTTCTTTCAAAGTCATGATTGATTGAATGCCAAATTTCTTTCAGTCACTTTGAGTCTTTTCTTTCATGGCTTGTGCAATTTATTAGTGTTTCCTTCTATTTCTAAATTCAGACTGACTCAACCCCCCCCCCCCCCGCCTCTTGTTTCTTAATCCCTTCTTGTATTTTTATGTTCACCTCTTTTACACATCTTACACATCTCAGATACACAACCTATGGGTTCCATTCTCTTTTCTCATTTATTGTATGAGTTAGCTCCAGAAGGAGAAGTCTAACTTATGTAATTAATGTGAGTTGCTATCGCACCCAGCTCTTTCCAAGGTTCCATTACATTTGCTCCGGTGACAATTGCTCCACTGCAAATTGCACACACCAATGGAATGACCAACTTTAGCACTGGATTTAACACTTATACCTTATCCTAAACCAAACATAAAACACTATTGATACCGTAACCCAATATTGTATATGAAATAAAGCCCGGGGCAAATGTTGTGACCCTTTCTACACCGTACTCTATGGTAAATTGCCAATTCGTCCACTGCCAACTCTTCCACTCACCACATGGTCTACTTTCATTTAGTCCATCAACATTTCGTCTAACAACCATTTGGTCCAATCATCACTTTGTCTAATCACCATTTCGTCCATGACCATTTCGTCTCATAACCAGTTGGTCTAATATCCATTTAATTTCTATTCATTTTGCACAATTTAACACTTAGTCCAATTAGGCCAAATGGTATAAGGACTAAATGGCTATTGGACCAACTGGTTATACGGAATGGCATTAGACTAAATGAAAGTAGACCATGTGATGAGTGAACGAACTGATGGTAGACCAAATGATAGTAGATGAGTGGATGAATTGGCATGAGACGAATTGGAAATAAACCTTGTCTTCTACACCTCACTCCTCCATGTAGGTTCCTCCATTGCAAAGTATGTTAGTGTCTGTGTTTATCAGCAGGGATAGGGTGTGTGTGTTGGGGGGGGGGTGGTTAGGCCCTTAATGCTCCTTAAGGTATGATCAGTCACATAATAAAAAAATAAAAACACTAAAATGTATAGAAAGGGTTCTTGCACAAAAAAGGGACTACAATTACTCAGAAAAATCAGACAAGCAACAAATAAAGTCCCAGTGAATCTGCGCCTGGTTGAGAAGGAACTCTTGAATTTTAACCTATATTATTGATGACATTTTCGTGAAACAGGATCATGATTAATAAATTAATCGCAAACTTGGATTGGCTGAGCGGGAAGCACCTGAAGTTCAAACTAATCGTTGCTGGCTTATCTTCGTCTTCCTGAAGCCCTCTCACCCCTCCTGGAGACCTAACAAGGTCAAAGGGATTAATGACAAGACAGAAATAGAGGTGCTCTAGGTGTACTGCTGGAAAGAAGTGCTACTTTAGAGCTTTTATACAGGTGCACAATGGGCAATGCACTCATTAAGTGTGTGTTCATAGAAATAGATGTATGTAGGCAAGGATCCATTTTACTTGTCAGAAAGATTTTTGATCTTAGGTATTGCTGACAATTATCAGCATACTACTTTTGTCCTGAGACTTTTGGCAAACCGCTGTCATTCCTTTACAAATTAAAGAATATTGGATTACAATCCAAACCTCGCATTTGTGTCAGGTAGCTGAATAAGTGATATTGGTTTTGTTTATTGAAGCTGACTCTAGCAATTGTCTTCTGAGGCCCAAATACAGAATAATAGATGATCGAGCAGACATGATAAAGCTATTATGCTAGTTGTGACTTCCGAGTGGTTCCTGGGCTCTTATTAAAATCTTTGTCTTACAAATAATAAGCCCACTTTATACTTGGCTAGTGAAACAATTTGATTTATTCATTATTGTTTTATTATATTTATCACTATGCCTGACATTGGTTATTGTATTGGTAAAAGTAAAAAAAATCCCCCCTCTGACAAGACTGGTCATACACTACAAACCATAAAAAAATGCTTTATTATGCTCATCTATAGACATAGTTAAGTTGGTAATTAGTAAAGTCCTATGGTATTTGGGCTATCTTTCTTTTCTGCATCAATTGTAGATTTTTTTCTAAAAACCATTTTACTGTAAATGCATTGATCAGCTTACATCAAATTACATTTTTTATGAACTTGGCCTTTAATGGGAAGGCTGGTTAGAAGATACTAGAGCGGGTAGTTTTTAGTGGCAAGAAGAACTTTCTTTTATCAGATCGAAAGAAAAAGGTGAGTCAGAAAGTTTCCCCTCCCTTAGGTCACCATGGGAGATCATTATTCTGATAACTACCCCCCTTGGAAGTGACATTCAGTGCCCGTTCTGACTGACAGAATTTTTTTAGAATTCAAACTTATAGGCCCATATAACTCCAGTTTAACTTTGGCCATGGTCTAACTCTTTGTTGAATTATGTCAAAGTTTGTTTAGACTGTTCAGTATGTTTCTTCTTTTTGCCATGCTCTTTCCTCATGCTCTTATTGTGAAGAGAGCTATTTTGGTTGTTGTCCCCAGATATTCATGAATGTTTCGAGTGTCGAATGAGCTGTAATTTAAACTTTTGCTTGTAGAGATTGTTTCACAAATGCCTATCTGTAGTTAAACCACAACTTATACCCGAGTCACATTTCCCCTACGGCAACCGTACGGTGAGTCGAAAACAGTGTTTTTTTTGTACCAGCTACATTAAGGTGGTTTAAATATATATATATCAAGATGAAGAAAACGACTGTTATCGACTCGCCTTAGGGGAAACAAGTTATGAAGACCAGGGCTCGTAACACAGGATTAGTGATCAATCGCTAAACAGACTGGCCAATCAAGATAAATGTTACACACGCATTTGGTTTAAAATACTGACCAGGAACCAATCAGAGCTTTTCTTTCATATTTGCAATTCATCGCAAACATTTATGTTATGGAGCCCAGGTTTTGTACAAAACCAGAGTCCAGAATATAATCTAAAGGAATATGGTAAAGAATCATTATATGAGTGTGATTAAAATGTTGACAAACATTCCTTTGTTGCTTTGAAAAGTTTCTTGAGAATTTGATTGTGAAAGCAGCTTATTTATCTTCTTCTTCTTCTTCAGGGTATACTTGTGTCCTTTATACTTAAAGATTAACACATTTGATTTTTGTGTCCGGTGCTTGTGCTGGACGGTGCAGTTGAACTGCTTGCTATGTTAGGCAATCTCTATTTGAGTGACTTTTCATGGTTAAAGATATTGTTTTTTGGAAGCGTCCATCCTGACTTTTAGAGACATTTGACTTAGATGACAGGTTTTTTTTTTATTTAAATGACCATGGACCTGAAGTGACTTAGATGACAGTTGCCATTGGTTCTTTTGTTCTCTATTCTCTTATTAATCAATGGTTCGCTCATCATTTTGAGTAAAATATGCATTAATAGATTTCATTTTCTCTTATTTTCTTCATTCTTCTGATTTACAGGTTTACGAGAAAGAGCGAGAGAAGAGGAGAGTACAAGGCACCATGACGTTAGGGTCGTACATACCCAATGGTGGAGCTTCAAGAGATCAGGTGATCAATACTTGCATTCACACTCAAAATAAATTGGTTTTCTCATACATTCCACACACAATGAATACATGCTCCTTTGCATTCAGACATAAAACAATCCCTGTTTCCCAAGGGTTGAGTAAAAACAAAAACAACCTGCATTCTTCTGCACTCAGAAACAAGTAAGACCCCATCATCCCCTTGCACAAAATAACCCCTTCATCTCTTGCGTTCAGACAAATTATATGAATCGCTTTTATGTTGCAATCAGACACAAAAATGAACCCCAATCCCCTTGAATTTGGACACAAAATAAGCCCCCTTTTCCTTCATTTGAGACACAAAAGTAACCTCTGTTCCCATGCATTTAGAAATAAATCAAATCCATTTCCCCCTTTATAGAACAAAATTAATCGATTTCCCCTTGCACTCAGACAAAAATCAATCTCTGCTCCCTTGCATTCAGACAAAAATAAACCCTTGTGCCCTTCTCGCCTTTTAGTAGACCTAAAAAAAATTATTTCTCTCATATTCTGAAAAAAAATCAACCCCTTATCTGTTGCGTTCAGACACAAAATGAGCACCCAATTTCTTGAATTCAGATACAAAATAACCCTAAATCCCTTGTATTCATTTATGACAAAAATCTACATCACGACCAATCAGTTTGACAGCTATAAGTCGAAAAGATTGTATCTTTGATAACTTAGAGATATCACTTTAATAAAAATATACACAATATAGGGAATCCCTACTTGGGTTTTTCCCTGTGTTTACGATGGTAAATTGCACAATTTAGATACTGAAACTATCATAGTGTAATCTGCAGTGGTAGACATTTGTATATTGTATTTCACAACATGTCAAATGAAGGGGGATACATTGTTGAGTTTCTGTGATTGTAATAGTTGACATTTTCTTGCTCTGAGAGAATGTAATTGATATTCATGCAAACAGTATTGTATATAGCAATGTATTGTGGTGTATTAAAAGGAAATTGATTATGTATTAAAACTTCCCCTTTAGATTATGATTGTCATGATGATGATTTTGTTAGTGATGATGTTGGTGGTGGTGGTGGTGATGACGATGATGATGATGATGTATTTTTAAGTTTTTTAAGTTAATAAAAAAATAATTCAATAGTGTGTAAAAATTAGAAAATGTTAATAGAAATTTTAAATACTGGCCTTTGGGGAAATTTGGATGCAGTTTTGGCAAATACGGTTAATTTCTCATTTGATGACACTTGATTTTTGTACAAATTACAATTGTAATTATCTGATGACTTTGGTAATAGTATATCTGTGAAGCACTTCAGGACATTGCCCCGTAGTATAATAGTCTATTCAGCCTTGTATCTGTAGTAACTCTGTTTGGGGTCTATGGAAAATTGTTCATTATTCTTGAATTGCATTGTGTTCAATGGGGTAGGATGTAGAGGGGTTTTTTTTAATAATTTTTATAACCATTTCTTGTTCAAGTACCCAGTAAACTGTGATAAAGAAGTTCTGCCGATGATGTCATATCCCCATTTTGTTCTATTGTGTTTTATTATATGAAATTAGGTTTATTCAAAATTTTTCTACCAAGAACTAAAACAATTGGATTGACAAGTGATTAAGTACAACAGTTATTTACATCCACAACTTATTTCATCATAATGGAGACACATAATTTACACATGTTTGAAAAAATGAAACATTTATAATTTCATGTAATAACATAAAACTTTAAAATTCAATAACTTCATTATTTGTTATCCGATTTTGATGACAGTTTCATCATTTTACTCTGAATTTCACTCTATTTAGATGTAAATATTTTCAGCCTGGACCATCCCTTTAATACAATATAATTCAGATGTTTCCCCACAAGGCTTGTGGGACTACTATTAGAGCATCCTACACGTTCTATGCATCATTGCTGCTCCCATTTTCTATCAAAATATCCCAGAACATTTTTTCGATCAATTTTCTTATCTCCAACCCATTTAATGTTCCCCCGCCAGGAAGCAGCGAATGTTCCCACAAGGCACGTCCCCTCCGAGCCCCAGTAACCCACTCCCACGCCAAGGTCAATCATTGAAACATCACTCGGCTGTGACTTGAGTCACTGCTTTCGTATCCTCGATCTAACTTTCTCATTTTCTTTCTTCATTTCTCCTATCATCTCTATAGAGATACACAGGTGAGCGGAAACGCATAGACAAAGACAGACATAATAAAGGTATCAATCTACTTTTTTTTAATTAATCGATGAGCATGTTGCGGAGCATGTTTGCAAGTTTTTATTATCTTTGGTTGCCTGCACGTGAGTAACACAAACAAGTTTGTTTTAATTTCAATATCTATTAAGTTCACATGCTTGCCAGCAGTTGAGTATTTATTCTTTTTTTTTAGAAATTTCCTAGCAAAATCAGATTTACTAGTTCATTGCTATGATAATGGAGACTGCAACACAAAGCTTAGTAGTCATTATAGAAGATTACCTGTAAAATTGATTGCATTGACCACAGTGTACAATCAATCATGAAAAGCGGCCGTATGATCGATCGTTACCATGGTAATGGGACCGTGCATGCTTGAAATTGACCTGGATGATAAACTCTACTACCCTGTGGTAACTACCATGGTAAAAAAGTTGCTAAACAGCCAACCAAATCAAGATTCCATGTTGCTTTCATAGTTAATTTTATGCAATTGGGCTGTAGTTTGATTCCTTTTTTTTAGTATGGCCATACTTCTGCTCATTGTCGGACCATATCACTTGTTGCGTGCTCGTGGATCTTAATGCAAATTTACTCTTTCGGGAGAGGCATTGCATGGAACAATACATGGAAGATGAACAATACCATTTTAAGTATTTGTATATCACTCTGTACACCTACACTATATGATTTTCTTTCAGATTCCTCATGAACATAATTTCTGCTCTTTTAGTGCCTGACAAAATATGTTTTTCATTTCAAGAATTTGGCACCTACATTATGTGAATGTGTTTGATTGTATTCTGTTTGCAAAGCTCTGACCAAATGTCAGATTTCTTTCTCATTTCATGATATGCATGCTAGAGGGGAAATCCCTGGTAATGATGTCATACATAAGGTACCGTCTCAACATTGTATTGACTGCAGATATGTAGCTTAAAATACTTTTGGCATGTATTAATATACAAGTTAAAGAAGCTTATAAGAGAGAAGTTGGATTAATTTTCACCAGGGCTCCGTAACACAAAGCTTAGCGATAAATAGCAAATATGAGAGAGCACTTGTGATTGGTTCCTGGTCGGTATTTTGCGCCAAATGCACATGTAATATTGATCTTGATTGGTCAGTTCATTTAGTGATTGATCGCTAATCTTTGTGTTATGGAGCCCAGATCTGCTTTTCGAATAGAAGAGCAAAGAAAGCAATATGTTGGTGAGTGAAGTTACCACCCTAAAGACATGTCAAATAGAAAATAAGTAGAAAATCTCATGTTCCCAAGTTATCAGAATATTATGTTTTACCTGAGAGTATGCACTACTGTGAAACCCAACTTCAAGCTAATGCTGATATTTGTGCTGAACCTTCCCCACCCTCCCCCCCCCAAAAAAAAAAACATAACAACTTTCCCCCATACATATGTGTGTGTATTTGAGTTTTGTCAGACGTGTATTAATCAGATATGATTATTCACGTCTGGGACCGACCTTTAACGTCACCATCCGAGAGGCGTGACCAGGGCTCGAACCTCAAACTCTGCATCAATTTGTAACTTCCCCACATAGCTTGGATTACAGGCGCACGCCACAACGCCCCATACATAATGTGAAGAGAGGAGTATATATACATGTATATATAGGAAAATAGTTTGTTCATGTTTATAAATTACAGTAACCTTTATTTAGAAGTAATCTACCATTTTTTTTTAATCTAAAGGAAACTCAGTGCCTGCATTCCCTTCTCATGACTACGACACTCCCACCGAAGAAACCCCACCTCCGTACTACTCCGATAAAATCTATAAGGACACCAAGCGAAGAAACGACGAGGACAGACTTCCACAGGGCCACGTTGTAGAGGCCGACATCGAGGACGGCAGGTTGGTGATATCATCATCGTCGTCGTCATCGCTGCTGAGATCCCCTTCGCCGTCACCTTCCAGAATCTCTCAGGGCCTGGAGAGTCCTCCAACGAGAGACGAAGACGGAGACGGGAGCAGCCAGCCCGATCTGTCGTTACCCATCGAGAAACTCAGCGAGCGGGAGAGGTTGAGGATAACTCGGGAGAACATGCTCGGCGACGGGGTGATCGTCAAGAACTTATCCGCCGATGACGGCTGTAGGGTGAAGAGGTTGAGCTCGGACTCGCGATTCGTCGAAGGCAAGCAGCTGAATGAACCTATCATGGAGTTAACGGAAAGCACGGTGGTGCAGAACATTGATGCGCATTCCAATGACGAGACCAGCGACGAGGAGAACGGCGATGGGGACTCGACGACGGAGGCGACCACCCCCTCGGGATCGGTATCGGTAAGTGGGGTGGGGCCAATCGATTTCTGGAACGCCCATTCCTCCGAAGACCACCTCCCTCCTGCACATGCACTTGCACAGGTAATCACCCTCTCTTTCTCTCACTTCCCACAGTCTCACTCTTGTCATTGTTACAACACAATGGCCCGAATTCACAAAGGTGGTTTTGAAAACCCGCGGTTAAATCCATGGTTTATGTAGATTTCCTGTATAAATTACGCTTAATTTAGGGGGTATCGGGCATTGAAAAAAAAAAGTCCAATGCTGATGCGCGCTTTCGTCACAGTGTGCCAAATTGACACCTGTTGCCGTGGTTATTCACGCTATTTTATTAATGAGTCCACTGTTTTTATTCACGAGTCCACTCTTCAAAGAGTGGACTCATTAATAAATAGTGTATTTAACCATGGTAACAGGCGTTAATTTGGCGCACTGTGACAAAAACTCGCATCAGCATTGGATATCTTTTATACACGTGCCCGTTACGCGCTAAATTAAGCGTAATTTATACAGGAAATCTGCATAAACCATGGATTTAACCGTGGGTTTTCAAAACCACCTTTGTGAATTCAGACCAATGTATTATATCTTCTTAGAGTTGTATAGGTGTCATTAATAACAAAAAATATCTCCCGTTTTCAAAACAAGACAGAACAAACAAGATGCAGGATTTAACCAAATTTGATTCCTGTAAAACACATGTCTTCCATAGACCCTAACCCACATTATAACAGCCAAAGGGCTCAATGAATTAATAAAAAAATATTCTCACCCATGTCTTGATTTATGAGGTGATCTTCACTTCTTACTCAAAATTTTCTTAGAATTGCAACCCTTTGCTTTTTCACCTCAGGTGTCTTTTATTAGAAGACTCCAGGATATAATAATTTGTGAAATACATTTATGTTGGAAGTGAATTCTCAATTTCTCCTCTACTGTATAGATGGAGTTGGGAGAAGGTTTAGCTCAATGATTACCATTAGCCTTTACAGAGAATCATCTTGATCTCGTTCAAAGCATTCCACTGTCTTTTATTCGTTCATTGAAGTAGTTTTAAATAAGCAATATAAAACACTCTTAAATCTGTCTTGCCACAAGATGAAATTAATATCTAGTATAGCTCTTTCCATTTTTGTTTTTAATTGCAAACCATGATATTCAATTCTTGACTGGATAGATTTCTGTCTGCTTATTTGAGTAGTCTATGCATTTCAGACTCTTTCTAGGTCTTGTGCAAAGATAACATTGAAAACAATTATTGAAGGTCGGCTACTCGTTGAGAGCTTGTTGTATCACGTTGTGTTGTAACATGACACTGGGAACTTTGAAACTTTCTAGCCTTTAACACACCTTGCATGGATAAATAATAAATTAATTTTCGGTTATTTTCCTACCGATCCTTAGTATGATATTCCACTACTTGTCTCTGTTCTGTCACTTGATGAAACCCCCATTTTCTGTTAATAATATTCCTAATCCCTTCAGTATAATGCATGTTGTGTATATGTGTAGTGAACCCCCTTTTAACACCATCACAAACTCAATTGCACTTCACATAGTTTGGCAACCCATGGTACATTTTCTGTATATTCTGTAAGATTGGAAGGGGCAGCTACCCTTCTGTTAATCTGTTGTCACCTCTTGGTAGTGGATCCTGTCTTCCACTGCATAAGTTTAGCATGAATGTTTATACTGAACTGGGGCCCGTCTCACAAAGAGTTGCGATTGATCCGATTAATCGCAACTATGGAAAGCCAGCAAAGTCAACATAAAAAAAGTTTATTCAAATTTTTTTGTAGATATGAATGTATATCCATATACCATTGATTTCTTGACAATTTGGTGTGTTCTCCTAGGACATTTTGCAAGTTTCATGTAGAAAAAATTATGACACTGATGGATTTCCATAGAGTCACGATTGATCGGATCAATCGTAACTCTTTGTAAGATGGGGCCCTGGTATTACTGTGATAGAAACTTGCTGTTATAGTAATCTCATGGAATACTGACTATTGATTGGCTGACGGAGCAACGTGCCATATTCAACAGCCAATCGAAATCCAGTATTCCATGAAAAGTTACTATAATGCCAAAGTTAGTCATTCTTATGTAATACTGGCTTTCGATTGGCTGTTGGAGCAACATGCCATATTCAACAGCCAATCACACTCCAGTATTCCATGAAAAGTTATTACTATAGCAAAGTTAGTATTACAATAAGTAGTAGAAGTATGTCTTTTACATGGCACGGCACTGGTCTATGGGGGGGGGGCAGTGTTCGTAAACATAAGTTATTCACAATTTTATCCATGCAGTTCTTACACTTGAAAGTTTTTTTTTATTTAATGTTTAAACACAGTGGGGTGGAATTTTCAATTGCCCTCACTAATTTTAATTTTAAGAAATATGTTTTTCGCATTCTGTTATAAACAAGACTTTTTTTTCATTTTTAAAGATTGAGTTTCAACCTTACTTTTTTAACTTTAGCTTCTGAGAGTCCATGTGATTGAGCATCTGATTCAACACTGAAGTTACACATGAGAATTAAAATATTCAAACGGTATAACGAAACACTACCCAGACTTGATAAGTGTTGGATGTATGAAGATATTCAAAAACACTGGTGAAATGGTTCACTCAAAGTGGTTTTTAACTAGCCCCCCCCCAAAAAAAAAAAGAAAAGAGGAAAATTTTAGAAAAAATTCTCAATGATTTCTTTTGAAGATAGAATGCTGGAAAGTAGGGTAGTCTTTTTGTCATTCAAGTCAAAATTACCAAGAAAAAAGGAATGAAGTGTGATATATATTATTATACAGATTTTGGCAAAAATCTAAAACGAATTGGGAAGTTTTTGATATGTTTCTCCATCCTATGCCAAGATAAATGTATCCTTTATTTGATGAGAGCTCCTACCTAATGCATGCCAGAAAGAAATGAAAAACTTCCATGATGCTCTTATTAATATAACAGATGCGTGTATATAATTAATATGAATGAAATATCTGTCAAAGTTAAGTGGCTTTGAATATGGTATGTAGTAAACACAGGGTAACCAAGGAACTTGTCTTCAAAATGATGCCAATTTGGCACTTATTGGAATGCACAGACCATTAATGCTTCCACTGATTGTAAAATGTCTGATGCAAATTGGAAACAAATCCTTCAGACACTGACATATTCATCATGATCAAACTAATATTTCCTCAACATTACTGAAGATACACATGAGATAATATAAACAAAAATAATCAATCCAAATGGAATTAATAATTATATATCCCGCCATTTCAAGATTCTGCTGTACTGTTTGCCAAAAATTAAATCAATTGATAAATCTAATGCTTCCTATCTATCATTAGCGAAGAAAAGTTGAAAAAATCAAGGTGTCGTCAGGAGATGAGTGTTGCATTGTGGGATGGCATCCACTTGGTCTGCATTCTATTTGTCTAATGACATCATGGCTAAAGACATTAGTGCCCCATAGCACAAAAGTTTGTGATTAATTGCTAATTTGAAAGAACAATTCTGATTGGTTCCTAGTAAGTCTACTCGGCAAAATGCAAATGCAACAATGATCTTGATAGGCCATTTAATTTAGCAATTAATAGAAACCTTTTTTTATCGGGCCTTGGTCTATTATCAGTTTGGGGTAATTACCATTTGGTCCAAATATTAACTTGGTCTAATACTCACCTGGTCTAACTGTATGGGTGGTCCAATTTCCATTTTGTCGAATGTCCACCTTGTCTGCTCATTATTTTGTACTTTATAAAAAATTTGGTTCATAAACAATTATCATTGATAAGATCTTTAAAACAAAATGATAGATTAGTAAATAAAATTACCTGACTTGTAGGTGGGTCGTGGTGTAGTGGTTCTCACTCTCGCCTTTGTAACAGAGGGTCGTGGGTTCGAATCCCAGCTATGGGATTCAAATTCCTTTGAATATTCTCTGTGAAACACACATATTACTTCTTGGCATGAAATGTTTGGAGATGGAAGTTATAACTTATGCAGTGTTTATCAAAGGTGATGGTTATAAGGAAGGTGTAATTAGGGCTCAAACCACTATGTGCGTAGCTAGTAGAATCTTTTTACTACCATTCTATGCCCCGTACTCCCCTCCTTCTCTCCCCTTTTCTTTTCTCTTCTCTCTTCTCTTTCTCTCTTCCCCTCTTTATTTACATCCCTCTCTCACTTACACTTCCCTTCCCTCTTTTTCACACTGCACGTATCTCCACCCCTTCTGTCAATCTCTGCTGTTCCCCCCCTCCCATCTAAATCTTTACTTAACATTAAAGCCAACATATTGTCAGGGTGAACTTCACCTATGACCCCCATAAATATGATAATGATTATAATATTAATGATTATAATATTCAGTCCTCACTTTTATCTACAGCAAGACAAATAAAAAAAAATAAATGTTCATTAATATGCTTTGAGTCTTATAAAATATTCAGAGGTGCATTAACAACGCATGACATCGTGATGATGTCATTATGATGTCATAAGGTGTGTTAAATGTCATAATGGTTTGCCAATGTTTATTAATCACTTCAGGTCCAGAAAAAAATGCTCAGAGTTGTGTCAGACAAACTCACAATGTCATAATGATGTCATGATGTCATGAATCATGTTTAATGTTGTCTTAATAATTTGCCAATGACAACATGAGTCCTGTTATAAGTCAGTCAGTGCAAATATGTAGATGTTAGTTACTTTTGTGTGTTAATCTAAGAAATTCATTGGTCTAAAGTATTGTTTTTTCAACATTTTTCCTTTGAAGCCTCAAATCCAGTTGACTCTGTACATAAAATGTTGCTTTGTTTTAAGGATTCTGGTAAAATTGATCAACTTAGCCATACCCCAAGATGTTTTGAAATAATTTTTGTCAGAAAAATACTTTTGATTATTTTTCCTTCTTTTTCTCTCTCTTTCACTTCATCACTATGACTCGTATATTTCTAGAGATATCGTTTCCAATTGTTGGTTTTCATTTCATTATTTTCATCAGTAGTATAAAGTTTTTTTTTCCTTACTATCTAGACCCAAGCAACGTTAACAAGAGTACCAGAGGAATCACAGATGCCTCCTTATCTTAATCAGGTAATTTTATTTACGATTCTATCATCATACAATAGTCGTCAAATCTTAGATAATTGTTTGATCATTTATTCAAATTGGATTGACTTTCTTATAGATTTATGTTTTTTAAGGAGGAGGGGGGGGGGTAAAGTCATTATCAAGATGAGTCATTCCTTTCTTTGAGTTTTACTTTATTTCTCAAGTCTTCAGTTCCCTCTTCTTTGACATCAAATTCTATGTATGATGTCCTGTTTATCCTAAAATGCTAGATGTTTATTATCGCACATATGTATAATCTGTTGTAGAACCATCCTCATGTTCTTCTATATCTCATTTGCATTAAAATCTGGTAACATCAACATTATATATGTATATGAAGATCCATTATAAAATACATAACAGCCCATTATCTCTGAGTCTGCACAAATGTTTCATATCATTATAGTGATAGCGCACAATCACTTCATTTCCATTACAGTATACATTACGATCCATTATATTATTTTCTGTTCATACTCATAACTTTCAAAAAAGACATCATTTGGTGTCAGAACTCTGGGTTGGTGTCATTCAAGTCAAGTGTACAACAGACTTGAGGTTGTTGCTGTGTTTGTTGCTGCACTAGCGCAGAGGCGATGGTCGGCTGCTTTTCACCAGATCAATGTGACCAGAACGGCGTGAAGGAAAACTGTGTGAAGCTTTGGAGCGGATTTCTTCTTTTTTTTCTTGATAATAAAACAATGCTATGCTTTGGAGTGGCATTCTTTGTTCTTTTTCTCAATACAAAAATGGAACGGAAATTTGAGTGTAAAAATTTGAAATTTGAGTGTAAAAATGGGGGTCCCCTTTGTGGCACATACCCACTATGCATTATATATTGAGTGCCCCCCCCCCCCCCCCCCCCCCGGGTCTCTTGTCAGCACTTCTCAAGAAACATGTATACATCCACTATAAATTGGTTGTAGCACCTGGATAGAATGCAAGAAAAATTGTGAGTCAATTCAAAGAAGAGTTTGTCGGTTGGTAGTCGATAGATATATACAGAATTGGTACTGCCATTGAACCTTCTACTTCCTATAATTAATATTGGTTTGTTGGTATTGGAGAAATCTTTTCCTCAGAATAAAAAGTAATGTGATAGGATATTTGAAGAGGTTATTTGGAAGTTTTTGATCTTTGAATTCTGTATGTTTGCCAAATCATAATCAATATTATTAGTTATAAGGATTTTTTTTTTTTTTGGGGGGGTAGTTTGCAATTATTCAGCTCCAGTAAATAATGTTAAGGGTGTTCTTATTCAATGGTGATGTTGTACTTCATTGCATTTCATCAATTAAAGAGATTTTTTTCTCAAAAGAAAAATTCAAAGGGTAAAAGATTACTGGGTTGGATTGATCTCAAATTGTGCCATTGATAAAACTGAACTTTGATCTGTTACTTTAAGTTCACAAAATAAGGATTAATTTTTGACAGGATGATGAAAAATATTTAAACCGTTTTATACGGATTGTGGTGATGTAAGTTTGAATCTTCGAGGGTAATCTAATTAAAATTTAGGGTTCCTCATTCCAAAATTGTTCCCTGTTGGAAAAACCCCCCAGACTTCCTGGATTGAAAAGAAAGTTCTTTGACCTTAAAGTGCAAAATCTTGTTAACATTTTTTGTAAAAAATTGTGATTCATGTTATATTTATGTGAGCTACACTCTGTATCTGAACATGAATCATAACGATATGTTTCGATGTGAGAAATGGGGGTATATTGAGAGGACTTTGTTATCTAACTTTTCTTCCTGTAGCCGTGTGAGAAGATCTATTGAACTCCATATGCAGGAAAGGGGGAGAGGGGCAGTTAGACTGTGTAGCCATGAGATAGGGTATTTCATGTCCAACTATTTTCTTGAAGGCATGAAACAAGAAAGCACTGGCGACATGGATCGCAGATGCCGCCATGAGATAAGGTGATATAGCCACTTGGAAGAAGCTTCCATAGGTTGGGCAAAAAAATCTACATGGATATTTTTGGTTCTCCGGGACAGATGTTTGGCAGTCTTGTGAAGCTAAATCCTCATTATTCTTGGCAGGCGACAGTGATGTCACAATTTTCATAGGACTTTCATGCCTTTACTCTGGGGATGTTTGCCAATGTAAGGATGTACAAAGGAAAGAGGGGAACGGGGATATTTTCATAGTGTTTATGCAACCACAGAGGACATAGATGTAGATAAAGCAGCGGATGGTTGTGTTTTTCTTCAAAAGAAGGCTTCCGAGAGAAATGGAACCCGTATGTTTGTAGCAGATTAAAACATGAACTTGCTGCTGACGTGGTCGAACATTTGGACTGCATTTCACAGTTCCTATCTCACTGTGGCCGATGTTTATAGACTGTTCCATCGCTCACTGCAAGAACTTCCTTCTAGAAACACTGAGATTTATCTGGTGCAAAAGATTCAAAGACAAGCCACCATGAAGTATTTTTAGCCCTCAATATATCCTATATTTTTTATGGTGAATTTGCAGAATACCCCTGACCACTTCTACTGAAATTGCAATTGATTGTGTGAAGCAGGTTTTACAGCCTTTCTAAGGATATAGACTGATGTCTTTGAGAAATCATCCAGGACTATGGATTGAAACAGAACTGCCTGAAGGAACCCTTCTGCAGCCTCCCTGCTTTGTAGGATTAAAAGGTTACTAGGATCAACCATAAATCACTTCACTTCTGTAGTTTGTTTTTCACACTTGGCTAAGGTTGTTCAGGATTACCTTTTCTTGATCTACGTTGAGTGATGCCACCGACCTGTTTTTCCTAAGGTGCTGCTTCAGGTTTCCCCCTCCCCCTCCTCTAACACCCAAATGATTTGACAATTATCTAAACCCACATTCTGGCACTTCGGCGGACCTGTTTTGTCATATTGCACAGGGTATCACAGTTTCCTAGAGACACAACCATTAGTGATATTCTTTGATCACTTGCCTTATGGATTATCATGCACTTCTTCAAAATTGTTCCAAGGTCTCCAAAACTTTCAATCAGTGTTGAAAAAATTCTATGGGATTCTTAATGTCTAATGTGGATTAGTTGTAGTACACTGTCTTGTAGATTTGGAGGGTATTTGCATCAAATTGTGATTTACTGATGAAATAAGTCCTGTTGTGCCAAGGATAACAAGGAGCGTGGATTTGAAGGAAGCTCTACCAGTACCTACATGCAAGTGGTAGTCTTTTCATCATGATGGATAGATTTAGTGAACTCTTGTGAAATCTAGGCTACTTTCCTCAGTGTATTTGGCAACTTGCTCACATCATAACTCTTTATCTGATGCATGTGACTTTAGATTACATCTCTAGCTCTCAAACCTATAAACAAACAAAAATTAAATCATCGCTCACATCATCGCTTAATGATATATTCATCTGGCATTCATCTCATCAAAATCACATCCGAAGAAAATAAATACAGAGCACCTGTTATTTGTGTCCAGACTGCCGTTGCAGCCACTACTTCCACAACCACTACCACACACACCACATCCCCAGATAGGCCAAACCAAGTTGATATCAACACCACCAACAACATGGCCAACATGTCTATGGATTTCTCTTTCCTCAAACGACGCCAGACCCCCAAGAAGTCCCTCAAGGTCATGATTAGCAGTCGCAGCCCCCGCCTCCTCCGCAAGTTCACCCGCTCCCCGGTGGTGGCCTACTCCTCCAGGGGGGCTAGTAGCCCCTGGTCCAACCTCTCCTCCCCTATGACATCTTCCGATGGGTCCCTGTCTGGGTATGAGGTGAGAGCAAGAAGGGTCTAACTCGCATGGAAGCCTGTCTGCATGAGATTTGCATTAACAGTACTAAGAACAGCATCTTTTTTTTTCTTTTTTTCTCCAAGATATTTTCAGTTTGGCCCTTACTAATAGTTCTTGAATAATCTCTAGTGAAAATCATAAGGATATTAGCTTCTAAACATTTAATTTGATACAGATACAGAACATCAATTGAGCTTATCTTAAATATACTTTAGACCACACATTTGCAAGTGCTACTTGTGTCCTACTTCAACAGGGGCACATTCTTTAATCCACCCTTAAGAATGTCTCCCCCTATATGCACACATTTGTGTATATTTGCTTTGAAATGAGCAAACAAAGATGCTCATGAATTATTTCATACATCTTCTTCATAATTGATATCAGATTAAGAAGACGAAATATAGTACTTCGTAGACGTTTTGACTAAAGTCTTGGACTAAAATTGGGGTAACTCATGAATGCAATCCAGTTCATGCAATAGAATGTTATTGTAATTAACAGAAGGAAGCAAATGACATACATGTAGATATGTGACATTTCCTGTAAAAGACAGAATGCACCTGTCACGTATACCAATGTCATTGCAATACCATGATGCATGCCTGACATATCTCTTACCAAGATGAGTACTCCTGAATAAACCTAGGCTGAGAAGAAGAATATAGATAAGATGTTATGAATATCGATAACTCAAATTTGGTACCAATGGAAATTAGCTAAAGACTTCAATGTCAATTCATAACAAGTTAAGTTACACTCATTTCTTTTTTGTGAAAGCAGGGGTCATCTTGGTGAAAGAGGGTCACATTTGGTGTGCATCAGACATCATTCTTAATTCTCGTATTGTTACATTAATGTTCATATTGTACATCTATTACAGTATTGTTATCATTCTCAGCAACATACAGCATTCAAACTTGATTTTAGAAATTTACAGTATAATTTAATAAAGCTGAATAACCTGACATAATTCTGTCTCTTGATAATAAAAATGGAGAATGTATTGATGTTGGAAGTAAGCTATTGACTACAAATTCTTTGCCCAGATCTGACATATTTGTGTAAAATAAATATTGCAATTGTATATTTTTAGTTTTGCTAAAAAAGTGACCCTGGTTTTTTGTATTTTACGGTCGTTCCAATATGGACAGCATTTTAAGGCCTTATGAAAAAAATGAGGCAAGTTTGTATGTACATGAATGTAGATTATCATTCTTTACCTGATTTGAGTTTAGCAAGTCGTCTTCGTCATTCTATATTGACACTCATGCTAACATTTTACTGTGACTGATTAACATTATTCATTACACTAATATGGCATGTGCATGAGTAGTATGGATGACCTAATTTATCATATGGTTATTGCATCATGTATACTTGTGTCCTGTCTTTCAAAGAGTTACGATTGATCCGATCAACCAAAATTATGGATGGCCAGCAACGTCAACATCTAAGATGCAAATTTATTCAAAGTATTTTCTAGATATGAAGTCATACATTCATCCTACTTTTGAAGATTCAGTGTGATTCTCTTTGTTTACTAGGGAGATTTTGCAAATTTCTTGGAAAACAAATTACATTTGAGATGAATTGTATCAATCGTTACTCTTTGTAAGACGTGACCCAGTACTATCTGGACCTGGGGGCCGTTTCATAAAGCTGTTCGTAAGTTAAGAACGACTTTAAGAACGACTGGTGATCCTTTCTTACGCGTTACCATCGTCATTGAATATAACATTTACCACAAGAAAGGATCACCAGTCGTTCTTAAGTCGCTCTTAACTTACGAACAGCTTTATGAAACACCCACCCGGTTCAATAAACTTTGTAATAAATGCTAAGATTCGTGACAAATTTTTTCCAGCCAATCAAATATGACCACTTCAGTCAATTATTAATCACTAATTACTTGCGATTGCTGACAGGTTTGTCTGAAACCACGATCTGCATTCACACAGCATCATGGACCAACCCTAACATTTTCTTTCTTTTTTTTTGTATATTTGCAAATAATCGCATTTTAGATAATGATCAGTAGGACATTCACAGGCTACTTAATGAGAAAATGAGGGAAATCTGTGACCTGATTTCATAAATAGTATTCCTCTAACAGCATACAAATGCTTTAACATGACTGGCGCATCATACTTGGAATCAGTCCAAAATCTATCATGGAAGATAATATCATTGTGAAATCTAAACAATGGGCCTTAGATTATTATCATTCAGTACTGATTTCTAAGTGCGATTATCAATCCTTTTCCTGTCGCCATACGGTAGCCAGATTTTCGCCGGAAGAGGTCGTACTTTCTTGTGATCCTAATTTAACTTTAGTAAGAAAATATGCATGATGATCTAATAGAATTATTTCAAATTGACCTGCTAGGAATCTTTGCAGTGAAGTTGACTTTGCCAGTGTATGGATTTTTCAGCTTTGAAAATAAGTCTATTATTTTTACTAGATGTTTACATTTGTTGAGAATGCAATGAATTAACATAAGGTTTCTGATTTCAAAATGATTTAGATGTTTTTCAATGATATCCTTACAATGAGAACAATGTGAAAGTAAATGGAGAGGCCAGCAATATGAGTAAGGGCTTAAGTGAGAATATATTATCAAAAATAGTCAATGAGTTTGACTCTACAATGCTTTTTTGTCACTGAAAGTTAGTCAGTATCAATTTTTTTCTATCAAACTATTTAACGTGATGATAACAAGATTTCCATCCCGAACTTTTTATTATAGCCCTTTCACTTTTTTTAAGAAATACATTTGATTAACCTGTCCCTTTTGGATGAAAAGTTCCATGTTGGAGGTTTCTCAACAAATAATTGATTTCCTTGTTTCTCCATGGTGAAGTATGAATACAGAGATTGATTAATCTTTTTTTTTTTTCAGAGAGGAAGTGATAGTCCTAGCAGTAGTCTTGGTAGGAGCACGGTTAGTTCAACAACAAGTGACGATTTCAGTAGTAGTGATGGTAAGTGTTGAGTATGTTTTATTTTATTTAGATGAAAGAAAACAGAGGCGGAAAGAAAATAAAGTAAGTAGAGAGTAAGTAGTAATTTAGATGAAAAAACAGAGGCGGAAAGAAAATAAAGTAAGTAGAGAGTAAGTAGTAATTTAGATGAAAGAAAACAGAGGCGGAAAGAAAATAAAGTAAGTAGAGAGTGAGTAGTAATTTAGATGAAAGAAAACAGAGGCGGAAAGAAAATAAAGTAAGTAGAGATTAAGTAGTACTTTAGATGAAAGAAAAGAAATTAAGTAGAGAGTAGGTAGTAATTTAGATGAAAGAAAACAAAGGCGGAAAGAAAAGAAAGAAAGAAAGAAAGAAAGAAAGAAAGAAAGAAAGAAAGAAAAAGAAAGAAAAAAGGAAGAGATAAGGAAGGTAGAAAAATGGAAAAAAGTGAAAAAGAGGATGCATAGAAATGCAGCAGTATAGAATATCACACTAATACAAAGCGTCTCAGCAGAAAAAAGAAGACTTGTTCTGGATGAATATAATCCTTACAATGCCTCTAAGAAACGTGCCATATTTGAATAAGTCGAGTATGAAGGAAGGTGGTTTGCTCAAATTTGAGAAGGCGATGATGGAATGAGATGACCTGATAATAGGGTGTGCCTTCCAGAAACATGTCGTCAGGTGGGTGGCTCATCTTACTGGAACAAACCTTTGTCATTTGTAGAACATCTTGTCTGGCCTGATCCACGAATGCTGCATTTCTTATGTATATAGGCTCCTGAAAAATTGTGTGAAAAGGGTTTGACTGGAATGATGTTGAATGAAATATAACTGGCTGTAGAGTCAAATTTTTGTAGTTGGTGAAAAGATGTTTCCAAAGGGTTATCAACATTTATTTTTGTTTTTAAAGGAAAATAAAGGGGGAAAAAGGAAAGGAAAAGAAAGGGGAAAAAACCATGAGGACATAAAACTTATGAAAGTCACTGAATAAAAGAGATAATGTGAAAGTAGTATAATATGATGGTGTAGATTTCAGAAATTGTTTGATAAAAGAGATTACTATGGAATTTGTTTTTATCCTTTGGCATTTTAATGGGTCGATTATAAGAATTTTTTGGGACAGACTTATGATTTTGTTGTATTACTTTTGTCTATTCTTAATTTATGTTTTCCCCAAGGCAGTAATCAAAAAGTATTTTTGAGGTTCTAATGAAAGTAATGATTCTTATTAATAAAACAGTTGTTCAGTTGTTTTCAATTCATTTTCTTCATAAATGCCATTCTTCTTCCCATCTGTTGTAATAGGTCCATCTACAAGAAGACAACAGTCGCACAGCCCCGACGTTCAACTCAAACCTACTCTATTCTGTTCGGTAGCAAGGGCAAAGACAGACTACATTCCCAGCCCATACGACACAGGAGCACTGGCATTCAAGGTAAAGAGCTTTCTCATGTATTGCACACAAAGTAGGTCCTGCTGATAGGATGTCAAAAGCAGGGAAGGTACTTGTCTGCAGATACAAACCCTAACTGGATCTTTAGAATGTCTGTATTGAAACAAGTCTACAATGGAGTCCTTTTGCATAATCTTTCTTACCATGCAAGTGCTCTATGCTGGTACAAGTAATGATTATACGAACACTGGAAATTGTTAAGATCGCCCATACCTGCTTATGTGTCCTCTGGTTTGAACAAGTTAATTACTTGTAAAGACTACTGATTTAAAAAAAAAGTACCTGCATAGGCCATTGGTTTTAAAAAGTTAGCTAGCTGTAAAGACCTTTGGTTTGAAAAGGTGATCTACCTGTAAACACCACCCACTGGATTTAAAAAGTTAAATTATTTTGAATTCCAACTTTCAGAAAGGAGACTTGGTGTACATCACCCGCAAGCCCTCAGGGGGTTACTGGGAAGGGGTGTGTCAGAACAAGAGTGGCAAGTTCAAGTTTACGTTCGTGGAAGAGCTGAGTAGAGAGGAGATGCCCGGCCTGGAAGGGGGGCATACTTTCCCCCTTGGTCCTAACCAAACCAATGCTTCTTATGTGTTGCATCTGCAAAGTGTTGAAGAGCTACTCAGAAGGATAGAGTGCGATGTGAGTACATTGTTTTGTTCTGCTGTGTGATTTTTTTCTTTTACTGCGCTGCTTGCTTTTGAGACCAAATTTGCAACGCCTGGTACTCAAATAAAACTGCCTGGGGACGAAATGAAAAGCAAGATGAAAATCTTTTAGAGATTGCATGTAAAAAAAGTTAATTCATATAGAGGGCTGTGTTTTTTTCTTGACAGTCGGGACAGCCTATTAATTGAACACATGTAAATGAAATATCCTGTTACTAGGTCCACTAGAAAGAATCATTGATGATCTTAGCCTTTCGTTTTAGAGGAACATGTTCATTTACAGTGGATTATTGTAATGACTTTTTTATTATTGTTGTTTGTCATGATTGTGCACAATTGCACAATAAAATGTTCATGGTATTGACAGAAAATGGAGCTGTAAGTTCAAAAAAAAAATTTCAAACAATAAAATGTTCATGGTATTGACAGAAAATGGAGTTGTAAGTTCAATTTTTTTTTACCATACTGCCTTGCAGAGGAGATTACATTGCCCACTACCATCATGCAGCACTCGTGAGGCGTTGAATCATGGAAGTAAATGGTTGGAGTAACATCGAAATGCAAATTTTTTCATGTAGCTTTCAATTTCTAAAGAAGTACAAAATAATACACAGGTGCACTATAGCCTTTGATGGCCACTTGTGGTGCCGCCAGTTTATTGGAAACTGTTTGTAGTTGGGTAGGAATGAATCTTTTGTCTACAATCTGCAAGGAAATGGCAAAGAAATACATGCTTGACATATCTTATCCCTGCGGCATCAAACATGGCTTTAAATGAAATAAGTGAGTTGGTACTCCTTCCTATTTTATCTCCATGGTTGAATTGAACCCCCCCCCCCCCCGAGATAAGCCAAAAATGCTAGGTTAATGGGAGACCAGGGCCCTGTTGTACAAAGAGTTATGATTGATCCGATAAATCACAACTATGGACGGCAAGCAACGTCAACATCTATTATGCATGTTTGTTCAAAATATTTTCTAGCTGTGATGTACTACTCATTCATTCATTGTTTTCTTGAAAATTCACTGCGCTTCTCTTTGCATAAAAAGGGGATTGTGCAGATTTTTCATAGAAAAAATTATGACACTGATGGATTTCCAGAGTTACGTTTGATCGGATCAATTGTAACTCTTTGTACAACAGGGCCCAGATAGGTACAAACAAACTTTTGATTCATCTATTCCCTTTCCCTTGCAGAAATACTTGTCAGATTTCAAGTCACGTGATCTAGCGTCGTTGGAGAGGTTCAAGAACCTGACGGAAGAGGATCTTGACAGTTTAGAGATTACCAACCTGGAACACAGGGTCAAACTATTGACTGTTGCCAAACTCTTATTGGAACCAATCAAAGGTAGGTCATTTGTGTCTGCCTTTTAGCTTTTAAGAGTTCTACATAACTAAAAAAAAACTTTGATGATATTCTGATATAAAAATTGTGCAATATTGAATATTTGATAATGGTTTTATGATTATTTTGGTATATATCGCAGTATGATATGCATATCATGTTTAACACAATATACCCAAATACTGTAAATTATGAAAAGTTAATCACTATTTACCACAAATGCTGTTATGTATTGCTTTAAACTAACTCAGAACTATGTACCTAAATGCCTGCTTTTCATGGACAGGCACCAATGAAAAACCTTCATAATGAATGTATATTTTGAATTGTAGACTTGGTAATGTGATATTATGTCATTAGCAATATTTTTGCTAGAAATTATCAACTGTTATTGAAATCAAATATCGACCAGCACTATTCATGAATGGCTACGAACCTTGAGCATTATGATTAAGTAAGCTGAAATCAGAGCTGCTAACTATTACAATTTGCCATTATTATATTTTTTCAACAAAATTACTGCATTAAGGTCTTTCTTCAAAATTTATGATTTCATGGGGTAACCCAGCCAAGGTCAAAGGTCATTTAGAGGTAAATGTTAGAAAATACAAGGTTTTGGGTCTCAAAATTACAGATTCTCATTCCAAGAGAAAAATAAGCAGATCTGGGGGGCGTTTCATGAAAGTCCCATTTTATCCGACAGTTACCATAGGAACAGTGCCTCTCAGCCAATCAAAATCATGGAAAGATTTCAGATCTGACAACTTGTTGGATGAAAATATTGATGAAACACCCTCCAGGTTATGCAGGAATTTACTGTAGTTGTCAGTACTTGTAGAAAAACCACATGAACAAAATTATTTTTATTCCTCCTGGATTTGTCTTGGTCTTTCTTTTTAAAGTTGACATTGTGTTAAGATTTTGATGTTGCACATACTGGTAGATGTTCCTGTTAGTTTCGGGGCTATATCGTTTATGGTTTCATAAAATTACGTTGTGAATATCTATCATTTTCAGGTGTTGATGTAAGGACATTATCAAGTAGTGCATTAGGAGAAGGCTCTATACCTCCCCCGATCCCATCCCAAAGGATAGATGACACAGACCTGAGCACTAGTATACATAAACTAAGGATAGCAGCTCGTGATTCTGGATTCTATGCAAGTACAGATGCAGGATTGTGTGGGGACAACTCCCAGTCTCCAGCTCGCAAGCATGGCAAGAACAGCATGAGCAGTCTAGAAATGCTTCGGGAATCGGGGTTGGGGAGCCTGTGTGCGGAAGAGGACGAGGGGCCTTCGCCAGAGGTCAGTGGAGTCCTTGCGCCAGGGTCGAACTGTAATAACTCCAATAATATATCAGGGATTTTGATCCCAGGAGTGGATGGACACTATTTGAGGATGTGCGACCAGTATTCTGGGCTTGACTCCTGGGGCTGGGGCGGTGAGGTCCCAAAGGACAAGCCCCTTAAACCGGTCAGGACAGACGTCAAGGCAGTGGACCTTCTCCAGAGGCATAGTCAATTCAACAACGGCGCTACTCCTGTCACTGTTGCAGCCATCTCACATACCACCCCTCCGCAGATCCTAGAGAACTATTACGAGTTTCCCTGGATGGACGATCGTAGCCTGCAAATGACGCGGCAGCAACGCTGCTCACCAAAGCATCAAGTGCATTCAAAGCTCACTCAGAGATCCAGTAGTCCCGTGCTTATGAACTACCCTCCAAGAACAGAGCAGAATCAACTCGTCATAGGGGATTCTGGATCGATCCAATGGAAGCGAAGTGCCTCTGTAGATGGCACCGTCACGTGTTCAAACGGGTGGTCTAGTACAGTCAATGGGGTCATGCCTTCCCCTCAGCTTCTCCGTGCCGTGGGGCAAACGGATACCTGTCCTGCCCTACTACTTAACAGTCGGAGGCGCAAGTCACGGAGCGTCTCACCCCACAAGAGGCAGAACAATAGAAAAGATACTGTATCACGGGACCCCATGCATGCCTCGCCGACGTTGCCTCTAAAGAAGATGCAGACGGGACTCGGTATGCACAGTCAGTCGTTGGAGAAACTGTTAGATGCGAAGTTGATGGCTGATGGCATTGACATTAGACAAGAACCTTACTCAGACAAGGTAAATAGTACATCATGCAGCTTTCTTGATGAAATTTAATATAATGGTCGAAACTTGAAATGATTCCCTCAAAAAATTATTTTGTCAAACTAGTGCAGTAATGTCCCTTTAAAAAATCCTACAGGCCCTGTGGTATTACAGCAAGTGATCAAAAAATTCTGTATTCCACTGTTTTCAGTTAATCCTTACACTAATTCAGTGTAAGATATTACAGATCAGCTTGTATTGATCATATGAAGGTAAAGATATCTTCCATCCTGCTAAATGCTGTGCAAATAATCTAGGATGATAATTTAGCCATGCTGATTCTGTCCCTGCACAAAATGCAGTTGTCTTTGCTTACTAACATAATTAACTAAAAGGAATGTTGTTATTCAGTGGCATATGCAGGATTTTTGTAAGGGGGGGGGTTTCAAGCTGAATGAAATGTTGACAACCAAAACATACCCCAAAATGGTCTTCACCACAAACTTAGGTCGTTTCTTATCCAAAAAAATTCACAAAAAAAAGGTCTTCAGCAAGAATGTTCAGTCGTTTCGTACCACCCAAAAAAAATTGACAAGCCAAAAACAAGGTCTTCAACCAAATTTTAGGGGGGGGGGTTGAATTTTAGGGGATGGTTTGGGGTATCAAAAAATGAAGGGGGGATTGAAACCCTGTAACCACCCCCTGCATATGCTACAGTTGTTATTTCATTCTTAATTCATGGGGACCCTCAATTACTAGTAGTCTTTTTTTTTTAGGCTCGGACATAATCTTCCATAGGCCTTTCCTGTACTGGACTCCTTAGCATAGGCACTTTCAATTCCTTTAAAGCACAGTCTGCCCAGCTTCAAGTTTGTTTTAATATTAAAACATAATAATATTTACTATTTGAATGGTTATTATACTTGATGATGCTCATGATCTTGATTGGTTTAAGTGTGTAACTTTCATTACCCAGGTCCTCGAACTCTGCACTTAGGAGTGATTACTTATTGCTATGAATATTTTTATTAATTTTTTTAAAGTGTGAGATCATCATTATTGCTCAAAGAAACTGAAACCAGATTTAAAATAATTATCACTTTCCAAATAGACTATCACTTTGTCTTCATTGGCCCACATGTGACACCAAAGTTAACTACTTTCCTATTTAATGACACTCATCTATTATCAAACCTACAACTAGTTTGATGTTCATCGAGCATAGATCTATTGAAAATTGCACGCACCTATCAAAGCGTCAGTTTTGGCCGGGACTTTGATTTTCTTTTCCAAGTAGAGCATTTTAAAGCGAATATCATCCAAAATGGTAGATTAGTATCATTAAGACCTCTTTATCCGGCTTCCCTCTGCTATTCGAAGCGTGTTAATCCTCTTTTCCTTTGCGCGTGGAAGGAATGGTCTCCTCATATCATACTTTAATCACATTGATTAATGTCCCACTCAAAGTCTTATTATAATCCTGTTTACCACAGTATAAATTCAATCATAATGAGACAACCCTTTCATATTAGCTGTTGCAAGGGTTTTAATCCAGATAATGTCAGGATTGGCAGACCCAAGTATAAACACTACTTTTTTCATAATTGCTGAAAAAACATCAAAGCCAGGAAGCAACCAGACGACAGACCACTTAAAGTTTTCCTTGAGGTACCTGGTAATGAGGATAATTTCCTAACCAAAAGGCACTCCATGTAGCTCACCAACAGTAGCGTACGCAGGATTTTTGAAAGGGAGGTTTTCAAGTTGACAAGCAAAAAAAAAGGAGGGGGGAGTTGAACCTCTGTAACCCACCCATGCATATGCCACTGCTCACCAAGTGAGAATCTACCCAGGATACCGGAATCCAAAACCCTGCTCTACTTACGGAGCTGCCACGCAGCAACCCTACACCATATTTGCTTTGCCAGTTTGTTGCCACCATCTTGGTTTCAATAGCCTGTTGCATAAGAGCATGAATTGCCATTTTTCTCTCCAATTTTTTTTACCTAGATGGGTTTTTGTGGCATCCCAGCGGCTCTGATCCAGCGCTATGCTGAAGAGGTCCAGATGAGAGTACCGGACGTTGCAGTCTGTCTGGAGGCACTTCGGGTCAAGTCTCTCATCGCAGAAGGTCGATGCTGGGTAAGGGATTGGAGCATGCTGCTATTTTAGAACATGTCATAAATGGGCAAATCCATTGAATGCATACAGCCGACCCTCTCTATATGTGTCCTCAATTCACAAAATTTTATAAATAAGTAAAAATGTGTAAGAATTCGTGGAATGGTTGGTCAATTGTAAACTACATACAAATACCATTTTAAAAACACACCTCATTGGTCTTGACAGATGCTACAATATGATGCATGTTTGTAATAACAATAGCCTAGCTAGACAATCTTTGATCTGTGAAAAGAGAATGCAAGTTTAGAATCAACTTTCCTCTTATACCACAATGATCATTAGATTTTCATCCACAATGCCTTTCCTTTTTTTCTAGTTTCGTAGTGACACCCTGGCTCACCAGGCTCAGCATGTGATCTATGCAGGACGTGGTTCAACGGTCTGTGATTGGCTGACCTATCTCGGTATGCCCATGTACGTGGACGCCTTCATCGGCGGTGGCTGGGACGAACTGGACATCCTGATGGACATGGAGGAGGAAGACCTGAGGCGGTGTGGAGTGACCGACCCCAAGCACACCAGGAGGCTGCGGACAGCCCTGGAGCACCTGAAGATGACCGCCAAAGTATGATGGCACCTTTCTGGGGTGTAGAGTAGCCTGGTTAGTTTCTATCGCTGCAGTGCCATGGACTATTGAGACGCATATGACGCTTTGCCGGTTGGTGGATGACAAGTGGTGAAGAGAGTTGGGGAAGTGCTCTGTTGGTGTGGTAACCTAAAGGAATGATTGCTATGGGTGACATTGTCATGGGAGCACAGATATACACAAGAATGTAGGGCATCAGGTGGCTACACAAATCATGTGACCTTGTCATATGCACTTGCTTCTTGCTGAGACTGTTCCAGAAGCAAGAGCTGTCAGATAAACCGTAAGAAGTGCATGTAGAGCTTCGGTTTGCACTGCACCAACCTCAGAAGCAGTCTGTTTTAGATGACATCATCCCTGTAGCGAGTTTGGCTTTCTGGAGAACTATGATTTGAATGCTTAAAATCAATCTAATATTGTTTTAAATCACAGATTGCAAGCCTCGCTTTGATAGTTATCTTCAAGATGAAGTCAATGCACTTCTGTATAGTTATTTGAATCTTGCTTATGTGTTAACTAATGAAATAAATTCCAGAATAATATAGATATTTTCAGAATGTATATTGCAAAATCATTCTCGCCCAATGATGGATAATTAAAGCTCCTTTATCCTATCGGATCATGGGATGTCCTGGATAACATAAGAAGAGGAACACTTTAATGCAAAGAGTCGTCGTGTCAGGACTAGTTTGGAATATGTTGTAATGACAGGAAATTACATGCTCTCATTTGTTGAAGCCAAGTACTTATACAAGCACATGTATTCAATATGTACGCACTTGAACCTGTTCATGTTTCCTTTTAATCAGATTTTAAAAGTGAAACTTCATGTTGTACAAAGTGGTCAAAGTCACTCCAGTTTTCAATATCACTCTCACATCAAATTTTAATTCCAAAATTTAATGATAATTTCAATGGAATTTCCTTCTTGCAGTTGTGTCATTATAGGTAAAAGAATGCAGTTAAAAAAATGAAATTATCCAAGATAAATATTGTCAAACAAAGAGTGAATAAATTCACTATTTTTTGTCTGTAGACTTGAAAATGACTTAAAAGTATTAATGATATTTAAAGAGAAATCAGGATTTGATTTTTTAAAATTCATTGTATTTTATTTAATTGTTCAGAATTTCTTGCCTACATGCCATGTATCATGTCATTATAGAATATATTTTAAATAGGCTTGAAAGGAATGAATTGTATTCATATTTAATGATAGTCACAGATCTGCAACCTATGTTTATCAGTGGACACTTATATGTATTGAGGGAAAATGAATAGGTTATCTATTCAGGGCCACTTGTTACATGGAGTTGTGAATGATCCAGTCAGTCTTAACTATGGAAAGCCAGCAACATCATAATTCTACCTTCAGAATTTTTTTACACATTGTCATGAGGAGCATAATGATTTGTCAAGATAATGATGTATGTTCCAGTATAGATCATTGTTAAAGCACAGCAATTATGTAGATTCAAGCATTAGAAAAAACGTTGGTTGTTGTGGCTTTCTATGGTTGTGTTTGATTGGATCGATTGCAACTCTTCGTGCGATGTGGCCTTGTCGAGTTTTAGAAACGACTGATGTTCAGTTAATGGAGGTTTGGTGCTAGCTACTCAGATTTTATACGGTGTCAAAACAATTCATTAATTTGCTTGCTCTTCCAGGTAGAAATCTTTGTGTTTGTTTTTTTGCTTTAGAGGTAATTGATGTTGTATTATTTTCAAAGAATTTTTAAAGGTCAGAGTTCTAATGTGATGTTTCATGAAAATGATGCCCGAAATTTACTTTCACAGTCTGCACTGTGGTGGGGAAATTATGTATTATCAACAGGGTTTCTGGTGTATCTTTTTTTTTTACTTCAAAATTCATGGAGATTTTCAGAGGAAAATGTGATTAGAAATGAGAATATACAAGGAGGGATTTCATAAAGCATTTTTTTTTTATTTTCTTAAAAAGGGAAAACCATCTTAAGATATGGCGTCGTTGAAGATGCCAACTCACTTTTCAACAAATGTGTTATTAAGGTCTACCTCTTTGAAGCCAACTTTGAACTCATTTATAAAAATTATATTTTGCTTTTGATTTTAAATTGTAACCTCAGTTGCACATCGTGGGAGGTCGCACCTCAAAAACTGAAACCCCTATTCCACAGAGAACAAGACCGCTGAAAGACCTTTGAAAGGCCATGAATTCTGGTTGATCTTTCAGAGGTCTCTCAACGAACCTACAATGGTCTTTGAGGTCTTACATGAGTCCTAACTAATCTTTCAGTGGTCTTCATGGGCTCCAAAACTTTTCGAAACAGTTCAAAACAGTCTTACAGGAAAATGGTCTTTCAGCAGTCTCTCAAGCAGTCTTTCGATGAACTTTCAAAGGTCTTAAGAGTCTTTCAATGATTTTTCGGCAGTCTCTCAAGATTTTTGCAGAGATCACTGCAAGACTCGTGAGAGATCATTGAAAGATCATTCAAAGACCAGGCAAAGTCCATGGAAAGAATTCTGAAAGATCACTTGTTGCATGAAAGATCTCTGAAAGACCATTGAAAGGTCTCTATAGGACTACTTTAAGACCAGTAAGACAAGAAATATAGGATCAGTCTTTCAGAGTTCTTTGAGGGGTCTTTCGGAGCCATTCCACAGAGATGACAAATTTCAGTAACCTTGAAGACCGCTGTAAGACCTCACCGATTATAAGTCTTTCAGTGGTCTTTCAATGGTCTCCGTTCTGTGGAAATGGGGGCCTTACGCATTGTGAAATGTGTTTTATTGGGCATTGATACAGATCTATTCATGGACATGATTCGATAGGTTATCCTGACATCAATGCAATATTTGCTAAATAGTAGATCTTGGGCCCAGTTTCACAAAGGTTAGTAATTGATCGTAGGGCTGATCTCTATGACTGATTGCATTGATTATTATGTATAATCAATTGTAAAAATCAGTCCCGTGATCAGTCACTAGGCTTTATGATACCGGGCCCTTATGCCCTGAAATCATATTGAAATTGCTACACTTCTAGGTGCTTCACACCCCACATGGCATGTGTCAAGTTCGTAACAAAACTCAATAAAACTACAAGATTTTTTTTTTTCAATTTATGTACATGTTTATGTGTGTGTCACTCATTACATTTTTTTTAAAAACCTTTATGTGCTTTTGTGACTGTCAGGGTGTCACAATGGCGTACTGCAATATCAGTTTTGTGCCTGCAAAATAATATATGTGCACATGGAATGGAGTGATGAATGAAATCATTGATGATGTCACTAATCTGTAAATGTTGTGTCTGTATATATATGCTAATTGTTTGCCAAATGGGGTTGTGATATATATTTTCTTACGGGCCTTACAATTTTGTCACTTCATTTTTGTGTAGGTTGTCTGTTCCTTATTCAATTTGTACATAAGAAAACAGAGGTACAATAGTCTAGAGGGAAAAGAGCATTTTCAGGATAACTTAAAACTGTTCGTCAGGATATAATCCCAGAAGCAAATTATCAGTGAAATCTGACGAAAAAGCAGCATATTGTAAAGTCATCTTTGTAGAAAATTAAAGTTGTGGGATTATTTTTCGAATAAAAATATATTTCTGAGTTGGGTAGATTGCTTATGATGGTGATGAAGTCACATTTCACTATGTTGGCCATACTGTTGAGTTGAAAACAGCTGTATAAATCATTTTTGTACCAGGAACAGGCACCTAAATGATTTGTATAGAAATTAACAAATTAGCACCATTATGGCACTAAAGGCGAATTGTGACTGCAGCATCATTACAAAGCATTTGTGTCCCCTGAATGTAGTGGGCAGGTGTGGTTGTCATGACATAAATCTGTCTAGGAAACTGTATTAATCAAAGTAAGTTTATTGCCGACATATCACAACTTCAACCCCCCCCTCCCCTTTTTTAGGGGGGGAGGCAACAACTTTCTCAGACTTTTATGGGCTTTGTACCTCTGGACAGGCTTTAAAACAAAGTTAATTCATTCTACACATATAGGGCCTATATTGTATTTCTAATTCTGTTGTATGGTATAATATAACCTCAGTTTATAAGTATTGCCTTCAAAAGTATGTCTTGCACTGACTTTGTAAATGAAATTGTATTCACCAGCTTCGGCTCACTTATTGTAAGTACGTGTACTGTATGCTCTCAGAAATGAAATGTTCAAAATATGTATGATAGTATGAACATATGTTTCACTCTGGTTGAATCGTACACTCATTTTTTCCACTGAATATACTGCATCTTTTTTTCTTGTATATAGCCATTATATCCTGTATATTAAGCAACCTCCATATGTACTTTACAATTTATGGGCTATTTGCATGCTGTATTGTAAACTGGAGTATTGATAAAGCTTGGTTTAATCAAGACTTCAATGGATATTGAAGAAAAGGATTATATAATATTAATATCAATGTATATAAATGGGAGATAATCAGTGCAATTTTGACATTATATTGGCTTTGTAGGAAAGCATCAGTAGCATAGTATTCCAAAAGTTGTTTAATTTATGAAGAAAATTCCAAGTCCTTTTAAAGTAGCTTCTGTATTCCACTGTAATGTGTAGTCTCATTTTAAGAAAAGAAATTTATAATATTTAAAATAAGTCTCTTTCTTATTTTCAGTTTTCTTGTACATTTGAATGACAATCAAGTAATATAAGTTGCAACTCACTGGATATATTTATGGTATTTTAAAAAAGTATTCCACGATACATGATAATTTTAAAGATATGAGTATATTAATTCAAGGGACGATTCACTTTTATCATATGGTCTCCAGCTTTTTTTAAAGGTTTGAAAGACGATTTATTCCTAGCTGTGTAAAGCAGATTAAAAGTGTCTGGTAATTTTTTTATTTTTTTAAATAATGGATCAACTGTTGATCAGAGCATGTAATATTCAGGCACTATTTTGTTTTTGAATGGAAATCATATTAGGAAGGTGTACAACGTACGGAATATCACGACAATGGACATTCGTGTTCATGTTCAACTGACTGGTAGAGTAGAATGTACATTGCATTTTTAATTTGGACAGTATAATGATCGCTAATTGCCATCAATCTGATCCAGACATAATTCATGTGTATACCTTCAAGTTGACATCTGGGGGGTTTTTCACAAAGATTTAAATAAAGTCGCACTTAAATGCCCACGCGCACATAATATGCAACGAGCAAGCAATCTTATTGATCAATACGCAGTAGTGCCCGCCCTCTTGGCATGATCTGACCAATGCGGTCATGCCTTTTATATCGCGCGCAATTAGACATTTAAGTGCGACTTTGAGTAATACTTAAATCTTTGTGAAACGCCCCCCTGATATCTAGATCAATCATGATTATCCATAAGCTGGGTGGAGCTTGTACACACGACCTCTGAGACCAAGGGAAACTACTCCATGATACAGTAAACAGTGGTTTATTTCCAATTCGTCTAATGCCATTTTGTCCAATTGTCAACTCGTCTACTATCATTCGGTCTACCATCACTTCGTCCACTATCCACATGGTCTGATTGCAAATGCCTGTAATAACCAGTTGGTCCAGTTGCCATTGGGTCTAATTGGACTTAGTGTTAATTGTGCCAAATGAATGAAAATGAAATCGATATTAGAACAACTGGTTATGAGACGAAATGGGATTAGACAAAGTGGTAATTGGACTAAACGGTTAATGGACCGAGTGGTTGTAATACGAAATGTTGATGGACGGAATCACATTAGACTAGATGAAGGTGGACCATGTGGTGAGTGGTCGAGTTGTCAATAGACGAATCGGCAATTTACTCAACCGTGTATTGGGCCATACCAATGCGTAAATTACTCCACGTATGCACACGCACTGGGGGAAAAAAGGTGTAGAACTTTGTTTCCCGTGGTCTCAAAATGTGTGCGTGGAAGCTCTATCCACGTACTGGTTTTAAGAAGATGATAAACTTCATATTTTCCTTTTACTACGCAAGATGAGGTGTACGGATAACGTCTTATAAATTTGGAGGGAGTTTTTTTTTTATAGTATTACAAATCCGGAATCAAATAGTAATTACTTACTTAGTCCCACACACCTGAATACATGTTTGTAAAGTTGTAGCTATGCTAGTCTAAAGGCATTCGTAGTTTAATGTCATTTTATTTTCACTTATGGACACTCGTTCATACGAACGTCTAATTATATATGGTGCCTTCAAAGATATAAAACAAAATGTGTTTACAGGGAAAAAAAAGTAAACAAATGTGGAAATGTTAAAATACAACATTCCTGAAATAAATGAATGTGCTGGAAAAATACACATAAAATGGAAATTATGTTTATGAAGTAGTATTTGTTTGTGCATGGATGCCAAATATAGTTTGGTCAGGTTCTCGCTATGACGCAACATACCACCATACACAGTGGTGCTCAAAAGTTACCCCACCAGAAAATTAAAATGACACTTAATTTTGCCTTGTTTTAGATATAATTGTGACGTCGGCTGATAGAATATATTGCATTCGATAACTTCATTTCTCTGGCTTGCCAACATTGTAGTGCTGTTGTCTTCATTCGGCATGAAAGTGTGCATTTTGTGGTGGGGTTTACTAACTTTTGAGCACAACTTTATCTCTTTTTCAAAGAATAAGTAAAAACCATCTAGCTTTCAGAAAATAATAATTTTTCAAGTTGATTTAATCTATGAAATGCCAATATTTCAAAGAAAAAACAAATAATCCTGCAATTGATTGAAATACCTGATGACCCTGCATATTAATAATACATCGGAAGATCACCCCCCCCCCCCCCTTAGAATAATCTTGCCAAGGTATAGTAGATATATCAACTTTTATTTTAGTGCTTGTCCCTAGATTTGGGGTTTCACCTCAAAAGCAGCATACATTCCCTTCATGATTCAAGGAACGCCCATCCATAACTTCACCTTTATTGGGGGGGGGGGGGGGAGAGGGGGATAATTATAATTTGTGCACTTTAAAGACAGAAAACACCAATATATACTATTGTGGTAGGACTTTCCTTCAGTGCAAGTTTTCATTACAGCAGCTGCCAAGGATTTGTAATAGTAAATCATATTCATGGGCAAATGGATGGTTAAACTTCACTTCAATGTTCATAATATGTGCATATATATCTTCATACCACATTTTGCAAAAAAAACCCCAGAAACTATTAGCATACTTATAAAGTGAAGTGTCAAATACAATAACCATACACCACATATTAATATGTGTGTAATTGCTGGGAACATAAATCTCATTTTCCTATATATTTCCTATATAGGCAAAGGAGGGAGAGCCGTCATCATTGAGGTAGTATATCACACACTACACAACATCAAGCTCTGTTTCATTATTAACCAAATGCTTACTTAATCAGAATGGTCCATTTACAAAGTCTATGTGAATTTCAGAATTCAGTAGTCAGTGGATTTACTAGAAAATCAACTTGTGGGAATGAACTGATTGATTCGGATACTCCGGAAACCTTGAGGGTGGTGGCATAAATAATAATTTATAAAATGTCCATCAATGAATAATTAAACATCCATGGAAATACTGTTTGTTTGAATAGGCATTTCTTAATACAACAATACAGGTGGTAACATGTCCTCCATTGTTAAAATTGCGAAAAAGACATAACAGTGTTACAGAGCATCCATTCTTACTATTTCTTTCACGAATTAGTAGCTATGCTATCACAGACCATCCATTCACAATTCAAAACACACCCTACAACAGACACGAGAACAATACTGATGCACGAGCTAGACACAATAACGGGCTTCCAAATCCACCCCTGCTCACGATAGTTCCTCCCTGCGTTTATACCGGATTATGGGATTAAGAGGGGTGTGGATCATGGTTTGGTAGTTGATGTCGGGGAAGTAGCCATCGACCAGGTCAAACTCGAATATCCTCAGCATGACGGACCAGATGGTCTTGATTTGAACGTAGGCAAAGTTCTCTCCGATGCATCGATGACGGCCAGCCCCGAAGGGTACGTAGGAGAACTTCTCGCTGTTGGATTTGCTCTCGTCAAGGAACCTGTAATGTGATTGACAATAAGGTGATGCAACCAGCTGTTACAAGTTCCTAAGGTTTCATGACATTTGCTCCCGCAACAACTGCGCCGATAGTAAATGTACACGTTAAGCCAAACATAAAACCTATCCAACAAACCCCAATCCTTATCTTTACATTATTCTGTAACAAAAATTCTATAACAATCCTAACTCTAACCCTATGCCTTCTGAGATAATCAGACCAGAGCAATTGTTGCAGGAGCAAAATGTTGTGTCACTGCTCCTAAGGGCATACTTGCTCTTGTACTTGGTTGTTACCAAGAGCATTGCTGGGCAGCACTGCCACTGATGCAATAGCATAAGCACACCATCCTGAGCACCATTGGCATATTCACTATCACAACCATGATTCCCATCATCAACTTCATCACCCTCATCAACATCACCATCGTCACCATCATCACCATTACCATCATCATCACCATCACCATCATCATCATTCATCATCACCATCATCACCGTCATCACCATCATCATCATCACCATTACCATCATCATTACCATCATCACCATCATCATCATCATCTTTTCATCCCTCTGTTTTGAATTCTTATATCCTGGCATCCAGCTGTCTTTCAATCTCTGATTGACCAGAGATGAAGCCCATATCTTTATCACTACCAACATCATCACCATTATCTAGGTTAAAATCCTTATGGCAAAGTATCCAATGGTCCTTCAATCTCTGATCAACCGTTAAAACACACACCTCTATCATCACTTCTGTATCTGTACCCGTGTGGGTTAAAATCCAAATTGTCTTTTAATCTCTAAATGACTGTTAATGAGGCACGTGCCTGCAACATACAATACACCTTCATCATTACTACCATCATAGTATTCACCATCACCAGCTATCATCATATTTCCACCAGTCTGGGTTGACATCCTTAGGTCCTAGAATCCAGTTGTCCTTCAATTTCTAATTTCCCGTTGGTGACACACACCAGATCACAAGCAAGAATGGTAATTACCATCAGCACCAAACACCACCATCAACACTGCCCACCACCACTGGCTATCATCATCAAATGCTCACCTGTCTGATTTGAAATCCTTGGCCCCTGGCATCCAATTGTCCTTCAATCTTTGATTGACCATTGGTGACACACACACCTGATGGCTAGCAGGAATGGTCATTACCACCACCGCCCACCACCACCAGGTATCATCAAGTGCTCACCTGTCCGATTTGAAATTCTTGGGTCCTGGCATCCAATTGTCCTTCAATCTTTGATTAACCATTGGTGACACACACACCTGATGGTCAGCAGGAATGATCATTACCACCACCACCAACCACCACCATCATCAACACCACCAACCACCACCATCATCAACACCGCCAACCACCACCACCAGGTATCATCATCAAATCCTCACCTGTCTGGGTTGAAATCCTTGGGTCCTGGCATCAAATTGTCCTTCAATCTTTGATTGACTGTTGGTGACACACACCTGATGAATGACGGGAATGGTCATTACCACAAGCACCAACCACTACCACCACCATCATATTCATCATCACCAACACCACCGCTTATCATCATCATCAAATGCTCACCTGTCTGGGTTGAAATCCTTAGGTCCTGGCATCCAGTTGTCCTTCAATCTTTGATTGACCGTTGGTGACACACACACCTGATGGCCAGCAGGAATGGTCATGCCCTTGTAGGTCTACAAGTGAATAATAGTTAAATAATCGACTGAACCTCATTTTTTCCACTGAAACTTTATGAATATTGCCAGTAATCCAGAGACCCAACATGTTCCCATGCCGGATCTCCCCCCCCCAAAAAAAACCCAACAAATTCCAGACTTCATACACTTTTATGTCCCTGTTACTAGTATACATGTAGAAGTATCATTAAGTTACCATCATAGACATAACTCTGTGCAATAAGACCAGGAACACCAATCTAAATACCTTGCATGCATTACCAACCTGAACAAGACTCTCCTTGACAAAAGATGGCTTTTAATACACACATTTATAGAATCATGACTTTTCAGAAGTTATAGACAATACCATACCCCCCTCTCTGTCTTGCTTCAGGGGGATTAAAGAAATTCCTTGATGTGTGAAACCCTTCCAAAATTATTAATATTTATGAAGCTTAAACCACAGACACTCATGGACACTATTAGACTGCTTCGTAAAATGGAATGGCCTATGGCTATGAAGATTAATCGAGAGGCTTTAATACCTAGTTGGAAATAGTGTCAAGGGCAAGCACCAAAATAGTACCCCTTTTCAGAAACGATGCTTGATCATACTGGCCTATTTTGGTTGACCATCAGATTAAACTTTTTTCTTTCAATGTTTCTCCTATCTTTTGCATCTTAATTCTGCCCAAAGAAAACAGTGCCATTTGCCTCCCTGCACTCCCCCCCCAATCCTGAAAAAACCCAGATTCATTTATTTATTTTATTTCCAGGCAAAAGGCAACAAGAATATGTATAAGAAAAAGAAATTACCACCAACTACTGTTTGTTATTCACCAAAAAGAAGAAAATATAGAACTGTTAATGCTATGAAGCTCTCCTCACTAGTCGGGTTCACAAATATACAAAAATAAAATCGGTATAAAATAGCAATAAACATTTAGATGCATTACTTATTAAAACAAAGAACTCAATAATAAAGAGTGTTTGTTTCCATGTGCAATTATAATATCTAGTCAATATGAAATGTTTATAAACGTTATGCTATTATCAGATAGTAAAGCGGAGTCAGAAATGCACTGGATTGATACACTTACCAAGGAAGATTTAGCAACCCTCATCATGGTCATGATTGGTGGTCTCAGTCTCAGTGTCTCCTTGACACAGTTGTCCAGTAACTGCATGTCTTTCAGCTAAAACGATATGCAAAATATTGTTCGCTGATTAAATTTCAACTGCTTGCAAAGCAAGTCTCACAAAATATACATAATTTGTGATCATCTGCCTCAAAATCCCCATTATAAATTGCCAGTAAAGGTTGTCTGCAATTAGCAAAGTTAGTAGATTTATACACAGAAATATGGATATCCTATCTGGAGCTCGGTTAACAGAGGGATTCTTCTGCATACTGTCAAAACTTTGATGGTTAACATAAACCAAGCTTCATGATGCTAACAGTTGGTGACTAATTTGTTCTTAGCCAATCAGGAGCAAGGATTTCAGTAGCTTATATCCGTTGTTAGTGAAAATCACAGACTATGAAATCGTCGTCTGAGAAGCATTGTGACGTTAACTCGAAATTTTCGTCCCCGGGTCAATTTTTTGTTTTACATATCATCTTTTAGAGTTTTTACTTCTTTCGTTTGGTCTAATCGAAAAATCGCAAATTCAAAAATTTATTGAGATATCCATCAGAAACGTATTGACGTTAACTCATTTTGGCGCTATTCTTGAAAAGCATATGGGCGTTAACTCTTACGGTGCGGTGAGTTCTAGGTTAACGCCAGTATGCCTGGCTTTCAGACCTGTCCCAATTTTTAAAATAAATCACAGCGTTAACAGTTCTGTATTTTCTTCTTTTTGGTGAATAACAAACAGGTATGTCAGAGATTTCTTCTGACTACTGTAGGAATTACTGGAAATTGTGTGCATTATACGGTGAACAAGAAGAGCAGCCCCTTTGGTGCCAAGGGCATGAGAGGGAAACACCCTCCTGGCAACAAGACACAGGATTCGATCATAGAAAAGGTCAAAAGGCACATACCTACATTTCAAGTAATGAAATCTCAAATACTGCAGAAAAAACACAGAAAAGCAATTCCTTCCACCAGACATGTCAACAATGTACAGACTCTTTACAGAGCAATATATTTCAGAAAATGTCCCATTTACAGAATATGTGTACAGACAAGTATTCAGGAAGTACTTCAATTTAGGCTTTCATGTCCCTAAAAAGGATAGATGTAATAGATGCTCACAATTTGACTTGATGGATTCAACTGAAAAAGCAAATGCTGCTGAAGAACAGAAGAAACATATCACTGGGAAAGAGAGGGCAAGGGAAGAAAAATACACAGACAAAATGTGATGCAACACTGATCCTAGTTTTTAATCCTTCACATTTGATCTGCAACAAACACTGACTTCCCCTTAAGAGAAAGCTATCGACTGAATTTGGACTTTATTTGCCTTGATGATACTTAATATATCCATTGTTATCGTTTGCCTTGTGATCGAACTGCTTATTTATCTTCCATGTGATGGTTTAGTCTTATTTTCTGGAGTGATTTTTGTGGTTCTTAAATGTGCTGTGATAGAGAGAGAAATTTGAAACGCCACGGACGTCCGAGATCGTAGTCCCATACATTCACCCCGGTGCCTACAGTTATGTGAACATAATACTGGTGAGAATAGATGTGTTACACTGACTGAACAGTGACATTTTATCGAGGATATTAGAGTTTGTGACAGTGTTATCAATTCTATCAGTATATATACGTTCCAAATAAGTGTAGATTTTCTTTACAATGACGCTGAAATCAAATACTCATACCGGAGCCCTGGGTTCTGAAGATTTCAGATAAAAATTACCGAAATATATGACTACATCTGCGTTACGATTAGCCGTCCACCATCTGCATTATTTTTATGAACATAACATAGAGCAGAAAGATGAGAAAGCACGAATTGACTATGTGACAGATCTTGTGTGTCATATATTACCGCATCTTGATTCTAAGATATGTGAACATTTCGTCACCATGCATGAACAAGATAAATATGGCGACCATGACCAGAGAGATCTACACGATCATGATGATCAAGACGAAGTAATCCTCCATGAAGTCGAGCACACAGAGGAAAAATCAAAACAAGCATGCAAAAGCTGCTCTTCAATAGGCTTTAATCTCATTTCTCTCCAGCAGCAAATAAAGACATTATCGATCACAGTGAATAATCTTATTGCATCTAATGACTCTAATCTTGTTCGTGATGTAAGCAAAGAGGACAGTGGCCAATCAGGAAATTCCATTGATGATCAACTAAAGGCTTACAGGGAAAAGCACCGTGCAATCCACGAAAGTTCTTGTAGGCCCAAAAGCAAGAACGATGTGAAAGCAGATATTCTCATTATCGGTGATTCCATGACAAGAGGATTAATCCCAGCCCGATTGTCAAAACGCCGTGTTGCATGTAGGACCCTCCCAGGCGCTAAGCTTGAAGATGCGTATGACAGAGTGTGTGACTTCGTTCAAATTAGTAAGCCTGTTGAGGTTATTTTTCACCTCGGAACAAACAATGTCGTGATCGATGACTCCAGTGAAATTGTTGCCAAACACACCTCACTGATTGAAGAATTGAAGAAATGCCACGATTTCGAGTTTGTCACTATCTTATCAATCATTCACCGGCGCAACGAGAGCTCGGAAACTCGAAAGAAGGTTGATGACGTCAACGAGTCGCTGAAACTATTGGCCAATCAGAACAATTGGTCATACATCGACAATGGGAACATCGACTCGACACTCCTGACGAGAGATGGCGTACATCTGAATAAAAGCGGAGCGCGGTTATTAGCCGTGAACATTATTCGACATATGCGAGGAGTCATGCCTGGCGAGACCATGGGGGTCCATGGCGAGACATACTCCGGGACGCACCCCGCTTCTCTGAATCTGCCCCGTCAAACACGGGAATCAGTTCAATACTACCCAGGCTCCGAGAGACTGAGTGACAATGATTTTCCTTTTCCCCCGAACCACAAAATGAACCGCAGGAAAAAGATGTATCGAGAGCGACTGTTCCCTCGGGATTGGATAGATTCTCTGGATACGGCGAGGAGACTCCTGAACAGACGACCAAGTCAATGAAATTCATGCCACCCCAACACCAATGTGAATATCATGATCTTATTGATGGAAGCATTCCTCCCATCTCAAAATCAGGAATGAAATTATGTCATATCAATATAAATTCATTACCAGCTAAAATAGATGAATTTAGCCTTCTGTTGAAAAACTTCACGTTTGATATTACAGCGGTAACCGAAACACACTGTGATGAGACAATAACCGATTCAGAGTTAGCTATGGAAGGATTTACAATATTGAGAAAAGATAGGTCTCGACATGGTGGAGGTGTCGCGTTTTACGTCAGAGAAACCCTTCACTTTAAACATCTTTCACAATTTGATAGTAGTTTGGAAGCACTTTGGATAAATTTACACGTTAACAAAAAGAATATATACGTATGTGTACTGTACAGGCCACCCAACTCACCAGTATCTTTCTTTGATGAACTTAATCGCCTAATGCAGAAAGTCATTGATGTGGCTGATGAGATCATTATATTAGGCGACTTGAACTGTGATTTTAGTACTTCGAAAGCAGATCATCTTGCTAATAGCTTGCAAACATTGATGTCCGGCTACTTATTTGACCAACTTGTTGACATTCCTACCAGAATTACATCAGGCTCAAGTACAATAATTGACCATATTTTTACCACTGATTCTGAAAACCATTCAATGACTGGAGTATTTAGAACATTTTTGAGTGATCATTTTCTGGTCTTCACCGTATTTGGAAGCGATTCCCCTAAAAAGTTAGACAATTACATCGAATGGAGGAGTTTTAAGGACTTCAGTTCAGAATCATTTGAACAAACTTTGTCACAATTACCTTTTTATTTAGTATTTGATACAAAGGATGTGAATTATGCATGGGAATTATGGTATAATATGTTTATGAATGCAGTAAACGATCATGCCCCCTTCAAAAGAAAACGCATTCGTAATAATCCATGTCCATGGATCACAGGAGACTTAATTTCTTTAATGAATACTCGTGACCTTTTGCACAAGAAAGCCACAACTTTGAACAGCCAAGTGATATGGACTGCATATAGGCGTCTGCGAAATGTTATTACTCATAAAATCAAGGAAGCAAAAAGTGAATTTATACAGTTACAGATAAACAATAACGCTGGAAACTCTGGCGCAATCTGGACAGTTCTTAAAAGCATTTGTAAAAATAATAAGAATAATAAAATATGCCTGGAAGTAAATGAAAGTATTATATCTGATGCAGATGAAGTCGCCAGATACTTGAACGATTATTTTGTTGAGTCTGTCGAAAAAATTGCAAAAGTATCTGAATCTGACTACAATCGCATTCTGTTTGACAGCGATAATTTAGCACCTCATAGGCATGACGTGGATGCAACAAATAAAGCACCAGTACATGATAACGATGTTTTTGAGATGCCATCAATTTCTTCTGAATTTGTTATTTCGGAAATAAACAAATTAAGAGTGAAAAAGGGCACAGGGCATGATAATTTATCTGTAAGACTCTTGAAATATGCATGTAAACTACCAAATTTAATACAGTCACTTGTATACATTTTGAATTTATCAATTGAATCGTGTACCTTCCCTGACGCTTGGAAAATTGGCCGTGTTCAACCAATCTTCAAATCGGGCGATAAAAGTAACCCAAGTAACTATAGGCCAATAACAATATTGCCTGTTATATCAAAAGTAATAGAAAAGGCTGTCCATTCAGAACTCATGTCCTATCTAAGCAGAAGATCGCTATTATGCTCGAGCCAGTTCGGTTTCAGACCAAACCACTCGTGTGAAACGGCTCTTCTTTGTATGATAGATGAATGGTCTCGTAACGTCGACAATAGGAAAATGAATGGACTTATCTTCCTCGATTTACGTCGAGCATTCGACACTGTGAACCATGAACTCCTTTTAGATAAATTAGCAAAGTATGGTTGTAGTGCAAGTAGTCTTAAATGGTTTCACTCGTATCTTGCTCATCGCAAACAGTATGTTTCTGTAGAAAATAATAAGTCGACAATTAAAGATATCAATATAGGTCTTCCCCAAGGGTCGGTACTTGGCCCACTAATGTTTGTTTTATTTATAAATGACCTACCAAAGAGTATTCCAAATGGATCTGTGTTCATGTATGCCGATGATACGACCATATCTGTATCAGGCACATCTAAACACGACATTGAAACACAGCTTAATGAAGTAATGAAGCGAACACATGAATGGTTAATTCGAAACAAGCTTATTCTCAATGTCGATAAGACTAAGACAATGCTACTTGGTTCGCGTCAAAGAGTTTGCACATTACAAGATAAAAACTTAGATATTATTACAGACGGAAAATCCATAGCATGTGTAAATGAATATAAATGCCTTGGTGTTATCATTGACTCATATCTAGACTTTAGGAGTCATACAAACAAAGTTGCAAAAGATGTTAAGCAAAAGTTGGGTATTTTGAGGAGACTGAGATCTACCTTCTCCGCTGAACAATTGTCACAGATTTACTGGGGGTATATAGTGCCCCATATTCTCTATTGTTGTAATGTGTGGACAGGGAGAAGTGATGTCAATTACGATATCCTTAATCGCCTACATAAAAGGGCAGCATACTTAATTTCACACTTAACTTGGGAAACCCCGTCCAATGAAGTATTTAATAAATTATCTTGGCCAACATTGGACAAACTCTTTTGGAAATCTGCCTGCTGCACAATGTTTAAAATAATTCATGAACTTGCCCCACCTATACTTTCACGTAGAATTGTACTTCTAGACACCGTACTAATGAGGAACTCTAGACGATCAAATAAACTGATTTTGAGACTCCCAAAATGTTCCACCTCTTTTTATCAAAATTCTTTCCTTTATTCAGGTGCCACAAAGTGGAACAACCTTCCGGACGCTACGCGACTAGAAAAGCGGCCAGCCTCCTTTAAATTACTCCTAAAATGATATAATCACAGATAAGAATATGACATCACTTCTCATACTTACAGCACATGCTACATGTATTGTGTTTAAATAGAAATGCATGATCACTTCCTCGATTTGGTTTTTATCCTATGCTATCTTATGCTTTTCTTAAGAATATGCCTGACTGGTCAAATGTTACATAATTACCTTTGCTCCTGAACTCTCTCTCTGTTTACCTCTGGCCCTTTCTCTCTCTCTATCTCTTTCTTCCTATCTTACCACGTCCTTTTACTTTCTCATTCCAAATCTTATTCTGATGTGTATATATATTTTCTTTACTTATGTTTTCTTTATGTTATGAAATATATGTTTTTTGGTATTTATGCAGAGCCCTGTGGAAGACCAGCGATTTTAATGAATTTTTTAATTGTATATATTGTGTAATTTTGCATATTTGTTTGTATAAAGCTGAACAGGCTACTCTGGATAAAGATGTGAAATAAATAAATAAAAATAAATAAATAAATGGCACTGGCAAAATCAAACATACAATATCTTTCGCATCCTACCGGGTACCCAATTAGCACCTGGGTCGAGAGTGGCAAAGTGTGGATTAACGCCTTGCCAAAGGACGCTAAACCGCGGTGGGATTTGAACACACAATCCTCTGTTTACTAGGCGAGAGTCAGAACCACTACACCACGGCTCTTCCAATGGATGTACAATACATTAAGTGTTTAAGTTGTACAATACTTTAAGTAACATGCTATGGCGCATCTTGAGTTTTAGTCCTTGCTATGAGAGCAACCCTTAATCTAATTTTTACTGGCTGGGAGAGATTCAAGAAGCATAAGGGTGCTACGTAATTAACGCTCCCATGTGCGCCCACCAATCCACAAAGATTCAAGAAGCATAAGGTGCTAACTTTTCAACAGCCTGTATTATCTGGAAATGCTCACATTTTCTTGTGATTCCTTGATATAGGTCCAAAGACATCTTCAAGTTTTTTGTGTGAAAATTCTAAGGGAATTATTCACGCAAATTTGCAAAATCCATCTTAAAACATTGTCAAAAAAACTTTAAAAAGCGAATTTCTTGAATCTTTTATTGTGCACGTAAAATCAGTTAACGTCACTATGCTTCTCAGGCGACGAAACACTCCTCTGATTTACAACACAGAACCTCAAGGTACATTTCAACATGATGCAGGGTTTTGTCAGAGTGGATTAATAAGACTGTGACGTACCTGTTCGTATGTGACCGGTGCTGATATATCCCCACACACTTTGGTTTGCTCTGCTATACAGCGTTCCTGTACCAATAAAAAAATAAAAAAATGAATAAATTGATAAATTTTACTGTTTTGAAGACTTCAACACTTACTAGCAGGGTAGGGCTCAATTACTTTCTTCAATCACAATGACATAATTGAAGAAAAATTAATGTTCAAGTACAGTTACTTTTCAATTAAATTACATTTTTTCAATTACAGTTATCGATTACTTTCGTCAATTACAATTTTCATTTCTTTATATAAAAGTCATAAATTAAATTAATTTGTATTCTGTACGAAGCACCACCTATTTCAACATAATTCTAAGTTACAGAGAAACAGACAAGATGAAGGTTTATGTTAAAGAGCACCGACATTGCCTATTTCACTCTTTGATGCTGAAGCAGTTGACATGGAAAAGGTCACAATTAAATCACAACTTTAAGTAAGTTTATTAAGTAATTAAATGTATTTAAAAGTAAATGAAGTCAATTACATTATTTCAAATAACAATTACTTTCCCTCACAAAATCTCAAATACAATTACTCTAAAAAATGTAAATAATTACGGAATTGATCAAATACCTTAAAATTGAGCCCAACCCTGCTTACTAGTTCTCAAAAGAGTTAAAACTTTTCCTCAATTTTGCTCTTTGCAAGGTTTTGACCATGTTTTAAGTATCGCAGTATAGGAAACAGGAAAAAAATTGTATTTGAAATCGGAGTGAGAATACATTTAATACATTTTTCCAAGTCTTACAAAGATTTGCCATTTATAGATTCAAATAAAATCAAATAAAATAAAAACCTCAGATTTTGTACAAAATAGACGGGAAATTTATGTCAATCTTGATATGATTTTGATCTGATACAATATAAAGTCAAGTCAAGATTGATCTGAATTTCCTATTACAACTTTTGGTAAGACAGGCCCCTGACTGAGATATAATTGAGACAAAAATGAGATGAGTTGTTAACCTCTAGCAGCAATGAATCATAATTCAAGACAAATTTGGAATAAGATATATACAAGCTCTGGTTTGAATTGGGGCCATGGCATGGGGTACTCAACTATTAACAAGTGGAATGCCTCTGGCCATGTTGAAATAAAGAATGAAGTATACCTGAAGTTCTTTATCCCTAGCAACAAAGAATCCTAGCCAAGCACTGGTGGTAGATGAAGTATGCTGACCAGCTAGGAGCAAACCTATACACATCCCTGCGATCTCGTCATCAGATAGGGGGCGCCCTGATTTGTAACGAGACTCAATCAGCGTTTGAAGCATGTCGTCTTCAACTCCGGTCTCACGTCGTTTGGCGATGGCCTGTACCAGGGTAAATACAACACAATTGAAATATTGAGTTGAGATTATATACGTGTGAGTATTTTCGTAAGATAGTCTCTCCTAATTATATTTTAAGCAGCATTGTGGTTTTGTGATTAAGTCTAACACTATGGATCTCAAGTTTGATTTCTGTACATAAACATGTACAGACCTGCCAACCTCTAGGAATGAAAAACTGTATTCTGTGACAAAAAACTGTATTTTTCCCCAAAAAAGTGTATTTCATAATAAAATGCTTGGCGCACTAGCTCATCGCGGTGCTCAAGCTGCATGCAAGCTAAAATGCGCACTGCTCTTGCAGATGAAAAAGAAACATTGAAACATGTGTATATCTCACAAAATGATTGAAAAAAAAAACAAGTTACCTGAAATTACATAGATCTAATAACCATATTCGTGTATATTTTATGAAATAGAGACATATAGAGATGATTTTTCTCAATGAATTATAATTTTTTTTACCAAAAGTGTATTTTTTAAAGAAAAAACGTACTGCCGTATTTTGGTTGCAAAAATGTACTAAATAGGCCTAAAACGTACTGGTTGGCAGGTCTGCATATACATTAACAACCAACCTGAACAGGAACTTATAACCAAATCAACTTAGGTCATACATTTTTTCCTTGAACAAAGATTCTTGGTTAGATTAAGTTATATAAGAAAAAGTCTATATTAAAGCACAATTCCACCCACAAAACCACTTTTCTTGTCTCTCTTCAGTGGTTGGATACATACTTCACTTTTACTACTACAGTTACCAAACAACCCCAAAGAGAATGTTGTTTTTATCATGAATGTTCTGCTCTTTTTTCAAAATAAACCTAAAAATAATATATGACTCCCATGGCCTAATAATCAGAGGGTTATTATTTCAAAGCCCACCAAAGTAGTAGAATTGTTTGGCAAGGCATCAATCCATACTTGGCCACCCTCCACACTGCGGTGCTCAAGCTGCATGCAAGCTAAAATGCGCACTGCTCTTGCAGATGAAAAAAAAATATTGAAATATGTGTATATCTCACACAATGATTGAAAAAAAACAAGTTACCTGAAATTACATTGATCTAATAACCATATTTGTGTACATTTTATGAAATAGAGACATATAGAGATGATGGACGCATGTACATGTACGCATTATGTGGTTACCCGATAGGATGTGCACATCAATGCTGTTGGATTAGCAATTCAAGCGTCTTGACTAAACACCGCTGGCATACTCCCTCCAGGGTGGGGAGATTGTGCATAAATCTGCTGACTGGAATATTACTATATATGCAAAGCGTATTAGAGACATCGTTTCAATCTGACCGCTGTAGTAAATAAATATGCCTTTACCAAAGTTGATGATGATGAATTATGATGATGATGATGATGGTGGTGTTGATGATGATGATGGTGGTGGTGTTGATGATGATGATAATGATGATGATGTTGATGATGATTGTGATGAAGATGATGATGATGATGATAATGGTGGCAATGACGACGATGATGATGAAAAACAGCATTTGTATAGCGCCATTTATCCGTACAAAACATTCAAAGTCACCGGCTCCCCAATACGTCACACATTATTTACACAGTTGCTGGAAAAGATAGGTCTTTACTTTAGATTTGAAGGTCTCAGTGTTGGTACAATCACAGAGTTGGACTGGTAGAGAATTGCAAGGCCGAGGAGCAACTAACAAAAAAGCTCTATCCACATGTTTTCTGCTGGGTACTGGGCACTTGAAAGTCATGGGTCCACACAATTCTGTACAACCAGAGGCGCGTAACACAAAGCTTAGCAATGATCTGAGAACATTTTGTACGATTGATTCCATTGGCTACAAGGAACAATCAATCATGAAAATCAGGTTTGCGATAAATCGCTTACCTTTGTGTTACAGGACTCGGGTCGACTTATACAGGGTCTAATGTAGTTCAAAATAAAACAATCTCTATACTAGAAACTATCTCACCTTGTAGAATATTTGTTTAATTTTCTTATGAGCTCTATCTCTCCTTAGAAAGCTTGGGAATGGTATCCAGCTGGGAGCCAGCCAGGCAAGATGGGTGAACCCACCATCAAGATCCGCATACAGCTGAGCTACTTCCTCGTTCAATACACTCCGGATCTCCTTCCCTAAAGATCAAAGGTATACAAGACAGTCATAGAAAGTTTTACAAATATTTTACCTTATTTCAGTGAAGTTATTCGGGTGATTTCATAAGTCGCCCTCCCTCATGGCTGCTATTGTTTCAAGCAGTTGCCTGTTTGTTATAGCTGGCCCCTGCATTTTTACACAACTTACTATTTTACATGCTTTATTTATGCAGTTTTCAGTCTTATACAATATTTATCTGTTCGATTGTCACACAAACATGTACTCATTTATGTCATTCTTATTGTATCAAGTTTTATCGTTTGTTATTGCTTTATGAATAAAATGCAGAAACTCCTGCAAAAAAAACCAAGTCTACAATTTCAAAAGGTACAAGAATATACTTGTGAGTTGAAGGAGGGGGGGGGGGGTTGGTTGGTTACTGAACTTTACATTACCATCAAGAAGGTAGTAAATGTCTTATTACCCCCCCCCCCATCCATACACATGCCTTCTCTCATAATCACAAACACATGAACCTTGATTTCTCCAGTTTAATAATTTGGGCAAACAAAAAATATTCCTGATTTATCATTATCAAATTTACTTTATAAACAAACATTTAGATCTGGAGTAGGTTTAGAGTTCAAATGTGCACACAGCATTAATTGTTTCAAGGTGTGTGATGTCATTGAGAACCAAGATAGCAGGTTCAAATAAAGAGATTTGATAACAAGGTTCAAGTTCATGTCACATCAAATAGATCATGGAGTTATTTTTGTTAATGCATGCTGTGAGTGGGCAACAGTATAAAGGGTCTTTTGAACTGTCTGAAGTTCTTTCCTCATCATGGATGCAAGATAACATACAAGAAAGAGTGGAGATTGTAAACAAAAGAGAGTTCTCTCGTAATCTTTTGTTTAAATTGATATGTTAATAATGACTTATTACTATAAGCTCACGCTCAGGGGTCCCTCAGAGAGGACTCAAAGCCTAAAGTCATCACAGGTCATAGATTGCAAGTAAATATACTTATTGTGCAATACAAATTCACAAGTAATATCAATATACCTTTATGAGTGTATTATATTATTTGAATAACTTCTTACCATGCAGACATCGGCTAGCAGTCAGAATGATCAGCTCGGATAAAGCAACAAAGAGGTCTGAAAGGTGAAAGATAATTCAAGCACAAATTTCAGTGAATAACTTCAGGAAAATGAATTTATCATACAGTCTACAATCATCATTTCTTAGACTTTAAATGCTATTAGTTTCCTCTTTGAATACTTGACAAAAGTTGCCCCTATTCCAAAATACAGTGTATACAAAAAGATTTAAAATGCAGGAGATTTATTTCTTTTACAATATTGCTAAAATCAACTATAATGAAAACACACAAGTTACAAGTAACTACATGCTAACACTTCACCTGTTCTATTGTTCATAATTTTGTTTGGCATAATCAAACATATGAACAACATATACAAACAATAGCATTAATAATAATAATAATAATATGTCCATTTATATAGCGCAGTTACTATTTGCCTATACTCAACTGCGTTTTGATACTTGGTATTATATTATCACCCCGGCCGTAGCTCAGTCGCCATATTAATAGGCACTAAAGCATTCAAGGAATAAATCCTACTGGGTACCCATTCACCTCTTCTGAGTCGAGTACAGCACAACGTGGATAAATTTCTTGCTGAAGGAAACTACGCCATGGCTGGGATTCGAACCCACGACCCTCTGTTTAAAGTCCAGAGACTAATCCACGTGGCCACAACGCTCCACATTAATAAGGAGAATCACATGAATGCCGGGAAAGGAAAAAGATTAACTTAATAACTACAACCCAAAGGACTTCAATATTATACATGCTTTGAAATAAATCAAATCCAATGTATCTGTGTGTCATATTGGTGTATTAAACACTATGCATTAAAAAAAAATCTTAAAGCAAAGGGCAGTGGCAGATCCAGGGTTTTTAAATCAGAGGGAGCAAAAAGCAAACTTGAAAATAGAGGGGCACAGATGATAATAGCTTCAAGTTCATCTAACAAAATTGATCAGCTCCATTAATATTTGTGTCAAATTGGTGATTCCCAAGGTGTACAGTGGAGTACATGCCATGCGCCTTGCCCTGATCAAGCACGTGCAAAGGTATTATCTTTTTCAACGTGGAGGAGCCGCAGTGTAGTGGTTCTGACTCTCGTCTTGTAAACAGAGGGTCGTGTGTTTGAATCCCACCACGGTCTGGTGTCCTTTGGCAAGGCTTTAATCCACAGTTTGCCACTCTCGACCCAGGTGCTAAATGGGTACCTGGTAGGATGTGTGATACTGTGTGTGCCTCACAGGGAATGGAGGATGTGCACACATTGTGTGCGGAAATGACTGATTGAATCCGATGACCAGGGTAATAATAAATCTGTAAAGCGCTTAGACCCGTCGTTCCGATGTATTAAGCGCTATATAAAAGCGGATTTTTATTATATCACTACTTATAATAATATCTTACTCTTTTCACCGCTGTTCCCCCATCTGTTGAAGTACTCCCTCGTCTCCTCCTCTATCAGTGGTATATGTCTCTTGAACTGCTGGATGTTGAGACCAGTCTTAAGCATCTTCTTCTGCTCCAAGAACACCTACGAGCAATCAACCAGTACATGATTCAATGAGAGTCTTGGAGAATGTTCACAATTCCAGGACAAAGAAGAGATCAGGGGCCTGTCTTACAAAGAGTTACGATTGATCCAATCAATCACAACTATGGATGGCCAGCAACGTCAACATCTATAATTCATGTTTGTTCAAAATATTTTCTGACTATGATGTATACTCATGCCGGCATTTATTGTTTTCTTGAAACTTTACCATGCTTCTTTGTTTATAAAGGACATTGGGCAAATTTCCTGTAGAAAAAATTATGACACTGATGGATTTCCATAGAGTTACTATTAATTGGATCAATCGTAAGATGTCAACATCTATAATTCATGTTTGTTCAAAATATTTTCTAACTATGATGTATACTCATGCATTCATTGTTTTCTTGAAAATTCCCTGTGCTTCTCTTTGTTTATAAAGGACATTGGGCAAATTTCCTGTAGAAAAAATTATGACACTGATGGATTTCCATAGAGTTACGATTAATTGAATCAATCGTAAGTCTTTGTAAGACAGGGGCTCAGGAACCTCTTGAAGGAACATCTTCATGTACTAACATAAAGCAGTTTCAGATTTGAGACAAAACATCTGTGACTTGTCTTTGTGTCATCTTGGGGCTTGGGAAAAATTGTTAATAAATATGGCAGCAGAGCAAAATGGAACATTGGAAGCTGACAATTTCAAGAAAGAAAAATATGAAGAAATCCTGAATGCAATGTTTTTCCACTGTTTGACTTCATCAATTGAAGGTTTGAAATTCAATACCATGTGAAAGTTTTATTTTATTATCAGGTATATTCTAGTTTACATGTACATTTTTCATAAATTGAAATTTTCTTTGGTTACACCAAACTGATGTAACAAATTTAGAGATAGTCTTAATATTTACAGTCTAAGGTTTCATTAAATAGTTACTTCTCCTTTCAAATTACGGCATAACAAAATTTTGATCTCAGTTAAGATTTGTTGTCGACAATGCTGCTGCTTTAAAAAGCAGCACCCATGTCTTGTTTCAGCTATGTTGGTGTGACAAAAATAAGTACAAGTAATCACATATTTTTAAACACTATGGCCTCTATTTTGAACTTGGGTTTACTTTAAACTCTGGTCTAAGTTTCTGGTTTGAATATGGATAGCCAATTTTTACATAATCTCTCACAGCAGACGTTCAATTTATCCGCTCATTTGACACCCAAATCTTTCATAACTGTCTGAAAATAATAAAACAGTTGTTTTCACCACTAGGAAAGACCAAAGTAAACATAAGAAACATACAATGTAAACACAATTTTGAAATGTTTGGCTTCCCATAAGACTAGCACAGAATTAGAGCATGGCCTAAGTGAAACTGGACTTCTAAATGCAGGAGAATGAAATCAACAAGACTGGACATACTGGATTGGGGACATCGTAAGCCACGCCTTTCCCGAAGACAGGGACGGTCAGATTGCTGTAGACTTCTTCCGCGTTCAGGTTCTCATTCTTGCTGTTGAAGAGGAGAGCACTGGCCTCTGATCCAATCAGGTAGGTGAAGGTCTTGCCGACCATTGTGAAGGAGAATACATCTCCATACTGTAAGAAGAAACAATAGAGGTTAATGTTAGAGTTAATTATTTATCATTCATAAAAGAAGACTCAACTGAATCCAGAGACAGGTCACTCAAGAATGAGATGTGCTCACTGTACAATCTCCGTTAAACTTCCAAGTCGTTCCCCATTAATGGTGTCAATGAAACTGTTGTCATTTATTCAACTTTACAACTTCAAATTTTGGCAGTATCTTTCAGATAAGTTAATTTTCTGATTTTTACTTTTTGTAGACCAAATTACTATTTTGCCTATTATTTTACAGAGTACCTCCCTGGGTGACTTATTGTTAGTTTTTGGGTGGCTGGTTAACTTATGTAAGGGTTGAGCAAATTGAAATATGAATAAAAATAAAGCACATTCAAGTTATGAAAGTCTAACCAATGTCTATGTTACAAGATTACTTAGCATTATAATTGGAGAGAAAATCTGACCAATGTCAATGTTACAAAATTACTTTAAATAGTGCTTATAATTGGAGGGTAGATTGCTGTTGAAACAGAGTTCAAATTGACATCCATTTTCAACCACTCCTTACCTTTTCATAGGCATTCTCCAAAAAGTCAATAGGACTCTGATTGAAAGCCACTGCTTGGCCAAGGAATGGAATACCAGTCGGCAGACGAGGGGGGAGTTTAATGTCCTGCAAGAAAATAAAATACAAGGCAGAATTTATTTATCTAATACCAGTCCAAAGACAAGATCCACAACCACATTGTTTTTGTTTTTTTGCTATATAAAGACCAGTGTCAGAATCCCAGGGGGGAGGGCACAAATTTTTGCGAAAATGGAAATTCCTTGGAATGGATGATTGCGTATGCATCCCTATGGAACGTGCATGCAGCTAGCCTGGCGGCACGGGCGCCAGGTGCGCTAGCGTAGAGGCAATGTTCTGACAGCGCTCTCCGGCCGCTTTTCACCAAAAATGCAGCTTATGTAGCAGATCAATGTGGACGGAACGGCGTAATGGAAAATATGCAAAGCTTTGGAGCATATTTCTTTCTTTTTTGTCTCGATTTAATAGAAGAAAATGCTATGCCTTGGAGCGGCTTTCTTTGTTCTTTTGCTCAATGAGACGAAAGTGCTATGCCTTGGAACGGAAATTTGAGTGTAAAAATGGGGGTCCCCTCCACGGCACATACCCACTATGCATTATATACTGAGTGCCCCCCCCCCCCGGGTCAGAATATAAGCTCAAACTATATTAACCCTAATGCAGCTGATACATTCACTGACACCAATTTCATGACAATACATGTATGTCTCTATTCAGCTGAAAAAAATCATAATCATGTGTTCCTGTGTAAATTTTGTGTGTGAGTATAATAAGAGTTTCTTAATTAATTTGTTGTAAATGACAATTAATTAATCAACATGAATTGTAGAGAGTAAAGATTTATTATACTAGTCACATTAAGCTAGTATAGAATGACAATAAAATAAAACCTTTGCATACCCGAACTAACAGAGCTACCAAGTCTCACGCATTATGCGTGAGACTCAAGCATTTTGGACTCTTGTTCATCCCCTCAAATTTCTGTCTCACGCAACTATCACAGCCTATCCCCATATACATTGTACACAATGTCTGTGATCTCCCTCAGATTCACAGAAAATCTCACGCATAGCTGGTCTTTGAACTTGGCATCTCTGACCTAAGTTATTCACATTACATTAGTCATTAATATAAGAAACATATCTCTCCAAAATAAACTTTATCATCATGTGTACCACCCCAGGACCAAAATCCAATTGAAACCAGTTGGATTTCCAACTGGTTTCAATTGGTTTTAACTGGAATTTAACAATTTCCAGTTGAAACCAATTGAAACCAGTTGGGCAACTGGAAATCCTAACTGGAACCAGTTGGGTAACTGGATATGACTTCCAACTGGAAATGATTTCTAACTGGAACCAGTTGGGTAACTGGAAATGACTTCCAACTGGAAATGATTTCTAACTGGAACCAGTTGGGTAACTGGAAATCCTAACTGGAACCAGTTGGGTAACTGGAAATGACTTCCAACTGGAAATGATTTCTAACTGGAACCAGTTGGGTAACTGGAAATAAAACTGGAACCAGTTGGGTAACTGGAAATCCTAACTGGATCCAGTTGGGTAACTGGAAATGATTTCCAATTGGTTTCCAATTGGAAATTTTCCAGTTACCCAACTGGATCCAATTGAAACCAGTTAATTTATTTATTTTATTTTATTTATTTTTATCTATTTATTTTATTTCCTGCCAGTGTGCACAGATTAATGTTTTATGAGATTCATCACAATTTACAATGTATCTATTTAATTTTTTTCAATTTGTTTCCAATAGTGTTTCCAATACTTAGCAGTGAAAACCATGTTCATAAATGTTATAGATTATAATTAAAACAGATTCAAAGATAATTAGTACACCACTAACTGTTACCAAATTACATCAAATAATAATACATATATTTGAAGAACTCCAATATGAATATATACCTATGAAAGTCTGTATTATCAATGCCCTTTACACTGGTATTAATAGACAAATAACACTGCTTCTGTGTTGGCATGAGCAATAGTTAGTGCAAATGCTAATTAATTTGTAACTAATTAAGTTCATTCCAACTGGAAGTTCCAATGGGATCCAGTTGGAAACCAATTGGTTTCAACTGGTTCCAGTTGAAAACCAGTTGCCTCCAATTGGTTTCAATTGGAACCAATTGAAACCAGTTGCCTCCAATTGGATTCAACTGGTTTTAATAGGGAAATTGGAACTGGAACCAATTGAAAACCAATTGAAACCAATAGCCAACTGGTTCCAGTTGCCCAATTGGTTTTAACTGGAACCAGTTGGCAACTGGTTTTCAATTGGAACCAGTTGTTCCAATTTCCCTATTGAAACCAGTTGGCCAACTGGTTTCAATTGGTTTTGCTCTAATTGGTTTCAACTGGATTTTGGTTCTGGGACTCCCTCCGCCCCTTTCGCAATTTTTCATTCTATAAATCGCCTTGTCACTAATTCACGTGCTGTTGCATTCATTTTTACAGACATGATCTATTAGAATGACATCAATTACCCAATCTCTGTTAAACTGAGATGTTTTGTTAAACCAAATGAAATTGAAAAAGCGTCATTACGTCAAAACCCCCTTTGGACAAAGACCACAGTTCAGATTGCAAACTGCGGTGTTGTACCCCATTTTCCATTTGGATCTCTTAAAAATCATTTCCAAGCCCTTATCAACCGCACTTGGCCAAGTAATCCAGGGGTAATCCCCGCTGTCTCAATTTCACCCCCACAGGCCAGTATATGAGCGTTGAGCAAAGGACGAAAAGATAAACAACAGCTGTGCTATTACGTAAGACTTCTCTGCCTGTAGTAGGACCTTCGGAATGAAATTATTGTATTCCATATTTAATCACGTTTTCAAAGGCATATTGTATTCAGTTATCCAATGTTAGTCCATTTTCAATTCCAAACGAAGAAAATCGACCTCGAAATAAGGAAAGCAAATAAAAATGATGGCATGCTTACAGGGACCGCACTGAGCGCTGCGCATGCATCCCATCGTGTGTGGCCCCCTGTTGTGACTGTATATGCCAGGCTGTTGTGTTATCTTCGGACCAACGTCAAGAAACAGGTGTTTTGATACTTAAATTGCTTGCTTGAGGCAGTTACGGTTTGTCGTGCTTGGAGAAGAGAATTGTTGAGAAGGGGAACTTGGGTATAGTGTTCTCAAATGGAAGTGTTTCGTCATATGGTAACAAAATCACCTTTTTCATGGGGCGAGTTCAAGACGCATGGCCCAATCTCTTCCAAAATCCTTTGCCTTGGGCTTGGCGAAATGATACTACTTATACATTCAGACACTTTGATGGTCATTTTAACTTGATTCTATATGAACTTACTTTAAAATTGTTATACCCAGTTGTTGTGTGTTCGGACTATCAATTTTAGAAAGTCATTTGACTTGGTCTTGGAAAAAATACAAGGGAAGTTTATCAATTTTTATTACAAAATGTCAGGAAATATTATAGAGAACAAATTAGATGAGTACAACTTATTGAATTCGTATTTTTTGTAATCCAGAGACAAAAAGAAGGCTTCAAAAATATAAAAGGTCCGGATACCCGACCCCCCATCCTACAACTTCCAGGCACAACAACACTGGCATCTTTATTAACGTTAAACCAGCAAGACAAAATTTTCCAAATTTCATAATCCTCCTCTTTTGAATCATTTTTTAAACCAATGATTCTCAAGCTGCCGATTCTCATGAATGAGCTGCAAAATTACCTTGTTTTGTGGTCCAAGAAGACTCTTAAAAGCCCATGCAATTCCAAGGACAAAGATCGTTGAAACAAGAATCATTGTCGCCAATGTCATCTCTCCAAATACACCGCCCACAGACTCGAAAATATTCACGAAATTCGCCATGTTTGCAGCTCAAATGACACTTAATATGACCTGAGAAAAGAAAGATTTAAGTCAACAAATTGTCATAGACTATCAAAGATACTTTCTTTCGTCGAAATTATAATGTCAATATACAAAGAAAGATAAATTAGGACAGATGAATGTTACCTTCAGAAAGACAAAGTCAGGACATCGGGCCTTGGGCAAAATATCACCGGAGTGTCGTCGGCAACGTACGGGAGAGTAGCGGGCTACAAAAAAACCTCGACTCGGTAGAGCGCTTACAGTTCTAGCAGACGCCTTTTTGTTCATGGCATGCTCACGCAGAGATAGTGCGATACGTTACCTTTGACCGAAAGACCCTCGGATGGTACTTGGACTCGTTCATTTTCAGAGATGGGGGATTCTTGGATAGTAAATGTGTTTGCATTGTAAATTTGAGAAATTTCATTAGGTTAGTGTTTTGAAGATTTTCCAGTAAAGTCCATTTAGTAATTAATTATTTGAGATTATTTATCATAAGAAACAAAAATATGTGTAATGTACGAACAATTTGAACATTATGGTCTGGAATTAGACGACGCAAATTGAACATGTACTGTACGTATTTAAAAAAATATATAAATTCTGGGCACGAGCGATCTTTGGCCAGGGGCTGTTTGTATATTTATCCCGGATATTTATTTTTTTCCAATTACAAATCAAACCACGCGTAAGAGAATTTGACAACAACAATTTATTTGTGACTTTCTTTTTGGAAAAGAAACAAACGATCAATTACCCAGTTAAATAGGAGATTAAAATCAACTGAAAATGCGCCCCCCCCCCCCCCCTCCGGCCCCCATATATATGGGTGAAGGTGTGGAAAACTGACGAGAATAAAATTAATAGGACCTATCTGTATTACAGTTAAACATAATATTCAACATTCCAAATGTTCTCTTCCAGGTCCAGTCTCACGTAGGTCTAGCTATGCCAATTAAGCTGGGTCAGAGGGGGTCGGCCGGGGGGGAAAGGGGCACAATCGGTATAATAGCAAGAATTAGCTCCTTGGTATGATAACCCCTCCTCCTTTCGACTTAGTTTAAAAACATTGATCAATTATGATTATCGGCAGGAGCGGATCCGGGGGGCACTTTTGTGTCAGAACGGCAGATTATATAATCACAAAATTTTGATTATGCCTCTCAAAGTGGCCGGGGGCGCACGGCTGGACTGGATGCCCTCCCGCCCCCCCCCCCCTTGGATCCGCCAGTACTGGCCCCTTAAAACCATTAATGTTGGCTATATTTCGCCTGAAGACTTGGTTTGGAGCAGTGGCGGACCGTGACCCCGAGGAGACAAAGCATGGGGGGTGCACGGCATTGTTCACAAACAATTCAGCCCCCCCCCCCCCCAATGCTTTGTCTCCTCCGGGTCACGGTCCGCTACTGGCTTGGAGGCCTTGGAGGTTGAATAATTTCCAATCATAATTTCTGTTTAATCTTTAATGACAAAAATCGTGTACTATAATTTAGGACACACCCTCTATGTCTTGGGACCTTTTTAGTACATGAGTTGTGTATAACCACTGCAATCATTTTTGTTTTGCTTAGTTAACAATCTGTATTATCCTGACTTTTGGGGGCCGGGGGGGGGGGGGGTAACAAATATGAATTGAATTAAGAAATAAACTCTGAACTTTGCGATCTAATTAAGTAATGAATTACAGCCAATGCTCTTGCAACTAAAAGTGCACTTCCACTGGCGTAAATCCTGGCGTTGGGGACTATATCAGCTGGAGGGGGGAAGGGGACATCCCCACTTTTCGGAGAGAGGAGATGACGTACAATCACCACCCCCTCTCACACACACAAAATGTTTGGCTTTTTTGCAAAAGTTATATTCGTTGCATCGGAATTTGAATCTTTCTTTTGAACCTTTTAATGTTCTTCAAAAAGAGGTTCTAAACAGTCCTTTTATAATAATAACAGTTCTACTAGGAACCCTTATACAACGTGGATATAAATGTTGTTAAAGGTCAAGTCCACCCCAGCAAAATGTTGATTTGAATAAATAGAGAAAAATCAAACTAGCATAACACTGAAAATTTCATCAAAATCGGATGAAAAATAAGAAAGTTATGGCATTTTAAAGTTTCGCTTATTTTTCACAAAACAGTGATATGCACAACTCAGTGACATGCAAATGAGTCAGTCGATGATGCCCATCACTCACTATTTCTTTTGTTTTTTATTGTTTGAATTATACAATATTTCATTTTTTACAGATATGACCATAGGGACCGACTTGACTGAATCATATAGTATTAAGCAATGCTAATATCACATGTTCAGGGAGGAATTGATCACTGTTTCATTTGACGATGAGGATAAAATTAGAATATTTTATGTTTCATATAATAAAATACAAAAGAAATAGTGAGTGAATGACGTCATCAGACTCCTATTTTGCATACCAACCAGGATGTGCATGTAACTGTTTTGTGAAATTAAGCGAAACTTTAAAATGTCATGACTTTCTTATTTTACATCCGATTTTGATGAAATTTTCAGTGTTATGCTGGTTCGATTTTTCTCTTTATATTCAAATCAACTTTTTGTTAGGGTGGACTTGTCCTTTAAGAACCCAGTAAAATTGAAAGGTTAATTCTTCACACAATCAACAGTACCCCTGGATTGGCTTGTATAAAGAACGATTCTGTATAGAACCACAAATAGTTTTACAGGTTTGCTTTATAGAACCATTTTCTGCATGCTTCTCCTAAAAACCTTAAATATTTCCAAACATGGGACAGTAAAGGTTATCTATAATCCTCCTCCTCCTCTCCCTTCTCCTCCTTCATCCATTTCCTCCAACTTCTTTTCCTTTCCTTCTTTTTCATCTTCTTCCTCTTCTTCACCATCATCATCTTTATCATCATCATCATAATTTATTATTTTCTTTCTTTCTCTCTCCCCCTTCTCTCTCCAATAAGCCATTAAAGTGAAAAGGAACATGGAAAAGAACTGAAATGAAATTAATTGCACGTGAAATTTTATTGACCACAAGAACAAAATATCACTATCTGTATATTAAGCACACACACAAAAATCACAAAGAAAAACACATTTCTTCTTCATACAGTAAGTGTTGCAATGATTTCTGTACGAATTAAGGAATAGACAGGTCTTTGCATAATTCCTTCCAATGTCGGTCTCGAAATAAGAAGATTCGGTTCATAGGTTTTCAGGTGAATCGGTCAATGGGATTGCATAAAAACACATAATTTTCACCAGTAGCGCTGTACACACTACACAGGATTCTTTAAGGGGGGGGGGGTGTTCAAGCTTAATAAAATGTTTCCAACCCCCCCAAAAAAAAAAGAAGAATAAAATGTCTTCACCACAAATTTTTTGGGGGATGGGTACAAAAAAAACTTAAGGGGGTTTGAACCCCTGTAACCACCCCCTGTGTACGCCACTGATTTTCACATCAACTATTTCTATTTAATCTTTATCGCAATGAGTAACACTGCTTGCATGTACTTAGGTGTCCGTCAAAGTGCAAAACCACATACCAATACATACTTGCCAATTGCAAACGAGATTTTGTAACAAAACACTAAGTGCCCCTTATAAAAGAATGTTATTTAAATATATGAAGTAAGTTTCAAGTGATCATTATTTTGGTACACTGTTTGTCAATCATGTAGCCTGGTTTTGGATGTGAAATTTAACATTTTATTAGAAAAGAAAAAAATAACACAGTAATCTAGTAATTTAACTTAACTGCATGGATAGAATCAACATGATTTAAAAAAAAAAATTTTTTTTTATGGAAGGGGGGCAATGAACTTTCTTTTAACATCTTATCAGAAATGATTATTCCCAACTTAACAAACTCACAGACCCCCCCCCCCAAAAAAAAAACACACACGCTCTTATACTTTCTTAAAAGGGCAGACATAAAAGGTCCCTTTTTCATAAATAAATAAATAACGGGGAAGGGGCGAGTAACAATGCACGGGTTGGATATACTGGGAATGTGCTATTCAAGTTCGAAAACTCCCAAACCATTTTTAAAAAATCACAAAGCAAAATGCTGAAAATTTTATCAAAATCGGATAACAAAAAATAATGAAGTTATTGAATTTCAAAGTTTATCACTATTTTGTGTAAACAGATATAGTCGTCATGAATATTAACTGGGCTGATGTTTTCACATCCCCACTTTCCTTTTTCTTATGTTATTACATGAATTTTTTTTCATTTTTCATACATCTGTAAATGATTTGTCTCCATTATGATGAAATAAGTTGCGGCAATAAATAACAGTTGATGCACTTAATCATTTGTCAATCCAATTGTTTTAGTTCTTGGTAAAAGAAAAATGAATAAACCTAATTTCATATAATAAAATACAAAAGGACAAGTGGGGATATGACATCATCAGCCCACCTAATGAATATTCATAAAGACATGCATGCCTAGAACTGTTTCACCGAAATAATGCAAATCTTTAAAATTTAATAACTTTGATCAAATTTCCAGCATTTTGCTCTGTGAATTAATCTTACTCTATTTATTGAGATATAAATATCTCCAGCCTGGAACATCCCTTTAATTAATTGTAAGTATTCTTCAGTTTACAGGGGTGCAAGATGTCAGAATGCCATTCATCGTTGAAAAGGGTTTGATTTATATATAGTCTGTTTCTCCTAATCATCGTCGTCATCGTCGTACTCGGCCGCCAGCTGCTCTGGCGTCACAAGGGTCTTCAGCATCCTCTCCATCTTATCCAGCTGGCCTTTCAACTTGATCTGTTGCTCCTCCATCTTCGCGAACTCCACATCCAGGAGCTCCTGCTCCCCACCGGCTCCCGGTTTCAACCCCTCCCCGTCGTGCCGGGGCGTGCAGGAGCCAGTGGGACTGGTGGCTCCATGCTGGGGGCGGACGGTACGTCTCCGTGTCGTCACTCTCCTGTAGGAGTTCCGTCGGGAGGTGGTGTAACGGCGGGACCCACCTCGCTTGAGTTCCAGGATGGATTTCTCGAGGAGGCGAAGGCGATGTCGGAGGTCGTTCATGTTGTCCATGGTTGCGAGGTTGGAATCAATGCTCACATCCTGAGTAGCGAAAAGATGATTATAATAAAGCCAACAATCTAAAATGAGCAATTAACTTAAAAATCGATAAAACATGGAAATAGAAGAATCATAAAAGATTGTATTTTGATGCTTTCGAGGCCATGAATAACTTAGATGTTGACAATAGACTTGGCCAAAGTGTCCCAACATAAAAAAAATATATGTATATATTATAAACATGATAGAACTACATTATGTGTAACAAAATAAATAGCTTGGGATCTTGAATGGTATATAGGGCATATCGGATTTTGTTATTTTAAAAAATAATTCTTCATATTCGAAGACACCCCTTTGCTCTCACTTAAATGATTTTTTTTTCTTATTAAATGTGTATTAATGTTTTTCCTTCTATTAAAAATAAATAAATAAATATGTGGCTTCCCATGATTCCTTGCTTTGATCACTATGGAGGAAGAAAAATAAAAAAAAAATTATTAGTGCAGATATTTTGATTTACCTTGTCAGGCTTTTTGGCAATGGGCGTGGCCTTTTCCAGGAAATCGCTTTCTCCGTTCAACTGTCGGATGTAACCCATAACACCTTGAAATCGGCTTGGTTTGGTACTGATCATCTTCTTGCTCACTATGGCAGAACGCCACATGAAGAGTGGTAGAGTTCGTTGTACTTCCATTGCCAGGTCCACCTTTTGAAAGGTAAAGCATGAATTATATATATATATATATATTATAATCGTTTCCAAACTATTCATAGAGGCTTGGTAAATAGGTGACACGACATTTTGCTCCGGGTATCATTTCTTCGAAGATGAAGGGTTAGGGTTGCAATATGGGGTTTTTAGGACATGGTAGGAATCCAGGATTGAAATTAGTGGAATTCATAGCGGAGCTTATTGTCGCAGGAGCAAAATCATGGAACTGGTAAACAAGCTTATTTTTAGTTTGGTTGTAAGATCCATTGTACGTATTGTCAATTTATTATTTTAACGAAGAAAATTAGAAAACAAAGTGAATTTCTATTACAAGCTAATTAGCAAATTGAGTTTGTCACCACTTTTTATGACGTCACCATTACAGTGATTCACCGTCAAAAACCACCAGCAGTGGCGTAGCTAGGATTTTTTTCCTGGGGGCACTGGGGGTCCTCGCTTTTTCAGGGGGGGGCACCGGCCATTTTTTCCGATGTGTGTGTATGTGTCACAAGGGCAGATCCGACTTTCGCCAATAGGGGACGGGCCCGAAATTATCTTCATCTATATTTTCCTCGATCAGTCACTTCTTAGTTTTATTCTTATAAAACAACATAAACATGAAATTATCTCATAAGCCTTATAAAAGAGTGCGAGCGGTAAGCGCGAGCGATTTTTTTTTTACTTTCACGTACTTTGTCGCAAAAATTTTATATTCTGGGCAATGTTATGTGTGATCCTGAACAAGATTCGTATGTAACTAGATGGTTACTGCGAACGCCAAGCACGAGCAGAAATTTGTATTAACTGTTCTAGCATTATCTAAAAGGGACCTGTTAAGGACTGCTTACAGTTACCCACGAAGACGGTATATATTTCAATAATGCGAGCGCGAAGCGCTAGCAATTTTTTTTTCACATTCTGACTTAAAAAACGGTCATTCTAAGCACTTTTTGTATTAATAAATCGGATAGTTATTGATGCGAGCGCGAAGCGCGAGAGGAAGAAAATTGAGATTTTAGACCTAAAAGCAGGACACTTTATTCATATTTTGTAAATCAATAATAGGTTATAGATAATTGGGTATCATTACTAATGCGATCATGAAGCGTAAGCAGACCATTATTGATATTCTGATATGAAACTTGATAATTTAAGTACATTTTGAATAAACAACATGTAGGCCATTGCGCATGTTTTAGATTTAGACCTCGAATCTGGGCATTCTGAATATATTTGTTTAATGGAACATTATGGAATACACGTAGACAATATGAACTTGGCAAATCTGACAACGCAGCGTGAGCTTAAAATGCTGATATGTAGACCATAAAACGGACATTTTACAGAGCACTCAAATTTGTAAATGAAAAAAAAAATAATGAAAGCTCGATATCCGAGCTAAAATATGTTTTGTATATTGACTTCAAAACTTGCTCCATATCAGCCTATTGAGCAAGATATGAATCTCATCGAACAGGCAATTCTGGCGCGAAACGCAAGCAAAAATTTTATATAGTAACATGAAAGATTTTTTTGCAAGTCTTCCCCTCACATTATTTCATTCACTCGTCTTCCTCCTCTTATTTTTCTCTTCTTTTTTTTTCTTCTGTCTTTCTTCTTCTTTTCCTTTTTTCTTTTCTTCTTTCTCCCTTTTTTTTTGCTCTGCCAATTTTTTTCTGGGGGGCACCTAGGGGGGGGGGGGCATACCAAATCACAGAGGGGGCACGTGCCCCCCAGGCCCCCCGTAGCTACGCCACTGACCACCAGTCCACAATCCCTACCTCATTTACCACAACGTTGCACCGCGTACCAGTCCGCAACATCCACACCTTTCACCACAACGCTGCACCACCAGTCCACAACCCCTCCACATTCACAACCTTACAGCAACAGTCCATAAACCCCATCACATTTACCACAACATTGCACCACCATTCCACAGCATCCATACCTTTCACCACGACGTTGCACCACCAGTCCACAACTTCCTCACCTTTCACCACAATGTTGCACCACCAGTCCACAACCTCCATACCTTTCACCACAATGTTGCACCTCCAGTCCACAACCTCCATACCTTTCACCACAACGTTGCACCACCAGTCCACAACCTCCACACCTTTCACCACAACGTTGCACCACCAGTCCACAACCTCCACATCTTTCACCACAACGTTGCACCACCAGTCCACAACCTCCACACCTTTTACCTCAACGTTGCACCACCAGTCCACAACCTCCATACCTTTCACCACAACGTTGCACCACCAGTCCACAACCTCCACACCTTTCACCACAACGTTGCACCACCAGTCCACAACCTCCACACCTTTCACCACAATGTTGCACCACCAGTCCACAACATCCACACCTTTCACCACAACGTTGCACCACCAGTCCACAACCTCCACACCTTTCACCACAACGTTGCACCACCAGTCCACAACCTCCACACCTTTCACCACAACGTTGCACCACCAGTCCACAACCTCCACACCTTTCACCACAACGTTGCACCACCAGTCCACAACCTCCACACCTTTCACCACAATGTTGCACCACCAGTCCAAAACCTCCATAGCTTTCACCACGACGTTGCGCCCTCAGTCCACCACCACCACCACGTTTTTATAGTCCGAAGGAAAGGGGGTTCGTTAATCCCCCAAAAATTGTGACTTATTCAAAGCGAGTGTTAAGTTATTGATATAAATTATGTAAGGTTTGTTGTTCCGATGGTTCGTTTAAAGGAAATAAAATAAGTTCGGCTATTCAAATAAGTTTCGATCGTTATAGTACGAAAATAAAAAACTTAACACAAAACTTATTTCATTTCTGCACTTTTTAACATCAGGAATAACAGACCACATTTAGTTTTCGGATTAATGAGCCCTCAAAATAATATGTACAAAATTCGTTTTTCGTTTTGGGGTTAACTGGCTTAATTACATTGGACCTCATTTCACTTTCAAAATAAAAAAACCTTCAGATTTACGGAAACGTTGGACTATTGGACATTCACTTTTCAGTGTGGAAAAAGTTCACTCGGTAAATCCTACCCCGGGAATCCTACTACCACCATTTATAAATACTTCCTACCTGCATAGCTAGCTGATGAAGGGTCGCCTTCATCCTTATACCATGAATGTCTTCCACCGCTAGACCAACCTGTATACATAAATAAGAATAATAAAAAGAATAATAATATCAACAATAATAAAAATAACCATAGTGCTTAACTTAAATATAATATTATATATAAATATATATATAATGATAATAATAATGCTTTGAAATGTTGATGCATTATTTTGATTAGCAGACAATAGTAATGAAAATTTAAGCAATGGCAAACAATAATGCAATAAAATACCCCCTTTAACAATAAAACTGACTTTTCAGTGCCCCCTTACTATTAGGGCATAGGGTAATTCTCTTTTACTGACATAATTAATTAATAAGTATTAAAATCAATTATGTTTCAAAGAGGTATTTATGACTTTCTTTGCATTAATTTTTGATTGTAGGAGATAGCGCGAACGCAGATCTCCGCTACCATAAATTATACGCCCGAGTTCCCCACGTTTGGGGGAATCGCAAGGTTCAGCAAGCCGGAGTGCAATGGCAAGCCTCGCCCTGGGGGTGCATCCTTCTTGATCAATGCGACCCCTGCGCCAGGTAAGTATGCTCAGAAGCAATTCAAAAAATTATTAGTAAAATCAAAAGCATCGTCATGTAACAGTTAGTGATTCATTCAAACCTCACCGATTTCTTCTGAATATTTTCAAATTTTCACAAGAGCATGAAATTAAAGCAAATGTATTTGTTAAAATGTATATACATAATATATTTTCATATGTTTTTTTTCTAAACACATCCTGTAAAATGACAAATAAATAGAAAAATATGACAATTTTGGAGCACTTCTGCCCGCAAGCTTTCGTTTTGCCGAACAGGATATGAATATTCAATAGTCTTTGACTTTGACCTCTGACGTCAAAAAGCGTGCTGCACACAGCGGCAATCAATCACAATTCATGCTATGAATACATTGCATCCACTCAAGTGCGTCTGTCGTCCGTTCACTGCAGTTTAATATGCAATTACAGTCTCCAACAAAGACTGTGCAATACATCAGTTGAAGCCGTAGAAATATATCAATACTGGAAAATCATGCTTTGAATTTGGAATTCAAACCAACACCGATACTAGGAAAATATAAAGCCCATCACGGTATTTAAAGACTCTCTATATGTGCTTGAATATGATGAATTTATGATTCCAATATTAATAGTTTTATCTAAAAATATTGATGTAGGCCTATATGCCATCCTTGACTCATTAAGACAGATGTTCACCGGGCCGTTTGTTTGTCTTTACTTTTTAAATTGAATTTGATGAATTTGGTGTACCATTTTCGTCAATTTTATAACAACGAAACAAACTAGGATTTTGAAATTCAGTGGGGAGGGGTTGGGTTGATCATCCTTGAAATAACACGAGGAGTGAATTAATAAGAGTGGAAATGAACGCTGTCACTCACTCCTCAGCCCTTTTCCACCCTTTTGATTCGTTCTTTGTGATTTCAGTGTCTATGGATAAAATAGAAAAGGTATATTAAGTGGCATTGGGGGTGTTAATTGCGGAACTCACCAACAGATTCCCAAACAATATAGGCATGACGACCAACATAACAGTGAACATGATCGCCGTCAGTTCGGGATGAAACACACTGGTTAGAAAGAAATCCTTTTCTCCATCTCCTTCCAATGTGTTCGCTGTACCGAGGTAATCTTGACTGTGGAATATATCATCGTAGTTAAACTCGCCGAGGAGCATCGTGAAGACTTTCATTATGCAGTACTCCAGCTGATGAAAACTATTCTGTAGAGTGAATAGGTGATTCGAACGCGGAAATGAACATAAATAGCTTAAATAGCAATAACAAGTTATCGTAAGATAGAATGGGAAATATCCTCAAATCCATCGGCTGTTTTACAGTATTAGAAAGTTATCCTTAAAACGAAAACAGAAAGTTCCTGCCTCAGAGTCTCGAGAATACCTGCAATCTTACATTTTGTCAAATTACAGACATTAAGTGTATGAAACTTCACAAATTTCCTGTAATACACCTGTGTTTTAATATTCATGTTGTGTTAAATTACAGAAGCTTTTGTGTTACATCTACAGAATATTTCTGGTAAAACCTTCTACCCCCTTCTGTTTATTTAATAGCATAGCACCAAAAAGATCTTAAAATATCTGACAAGCACGCAAACATGAAAATAGTCCTCTCTCCTATATAATATTACCACTCCCCTCTACAAAATTATTTACCGATCCAACATGGAGAAGCGCCCCCTCCCCGCCCAATATTAAGTGAGAAACAATCCCTGAACCTTTGACTTAATATTGATCAACAATAAAACAAATACCGCGATGATATTGAGATTGAATAGACATTGCAATACTTCATATATTCTACTTACCTGATTCATAAGTAGAGAATAGAAACCCAATGCGAAAGCAACGAGAAACAAAACAAGTAGGATGACGATCTTCAGAAATGTCCGCAATATGTCTACAGTTCGCGATGAAAATGGAATTGAAATCAGATTTTATTCCAAATAATAGTTTTCACTTTATAATTTCCTCGTTTCTTAATCCAAGTATTTAAATCAAGGAATTTACCTTAAGCGTGTTTCATACTTATTTTGAAATCGACAGTACGTTAAAATTCTGAAGGTTCATTATTTCTGGGAATAGGGTTTATTCACCCACGATGAACTATATATCGAGCCTCCGAAATTTATATAATTGGACCATACTTTCGTTTTAGGATTTACGAGTCTTTAGAATAACGAGCTTTAGTCGAAAAGAAAAAAGAAATACTAAAGCTTCAAGTTTCGGTAAGTATATGTTCAAGGAATAATGCATGGTGTACAATAAACATTATTAGCCCGAGCAATGTGATACGTTCCCCCAAATACACCCTTCAAAAGTGTTATCTCTATAATTTAACAATCAAACGCAAGTCCCTAGCTATGCCCACATCTACTAGTAATTGGTTGAAAGTCAAGTTGCGTATGGATCGCGACTCTGATCGCTTGGTTGAAAATGAAGTTGCGTTTTGGATATACGTCTCTGATTGGTTGAAAATGAAATTGCGTTTGTAATTGCGTTTCTGATTGGATTAAAATAAAGTTGCGTTTTGGATCGCGTCTCTGGTTGGTTGAAATTCAGTTGCATTTGCGACTGGATTGAGATTTTTTCTGCAACGGGTAGCCTGGAAGTTCTTTAACTACTTTAACAATTCTTCGGGATACATTAATCGGTACCACCTTTATTTTCATCATCAGCACAAACTTTTCTCTCCAGTTTTACATCGTATAGAAAATAACTCGCATTATCATTTCCGTATTTTATCCTATAATAGTTATTTTTCGCTTACATGTAAACATGATGACGTAGATCCCTATCGTTGAGAATCTTCTTATGAATAGAATAAAGTTGAGCCATGCTACGAAGATGGCAACGGCTCCACATTGCCATTGCCATGCCTGGTAATAGGTAGAAATTAAAAAACAAAATAATTATCTTTTTTGAAAAGAGCATGATTATTCAACATGTTAAAGAAAACTTCCCACGGCAAACTGACATCAGTTTTGATAATAGTTAAATCGTGATATTTTCTTATACAATTGCATTCTGTAAACTGGTTCTCTCCGGACCAAGAATAATGAGAAAGGGTGCATACCTGCACGCAGAAGAAATAGTTTTTCCGAGGGGGGCAAGAGTCCTAAAATTTTTGAGGAAACTCGAAAGCAAAGGGGCAAAGCAACTGAGCTTGTCATTGGGCGCTTTTGTATTTACCAAAGTGAAATTAAAGGATTTCGTGCACACTTATGGGTGAATTATTCTATGAAGAATTTTCAGTAAAAAATTGTAAGTTTTCAAAATTTCTGGGGGGGGGGGGCAACTGCCCTTGTCCCCCGCTGCGTAAGGCCATGAAAGAGGGATTTCCTCACAATTATGTGCAATCAGCTGAAGTGCAGGGTCAGATACGAGTAAGGCGGAAGTACACGATGGGAGGGGGGGGGGGCAAAGGGGCACATACCTCTCTGATCATGATGGTATGGTTGTAGTTGACCCCACTCACAGGTAGAACAAGAAGAATAGCAAGAATGTAAAGTGATACCTCCAAGAAGTTACCCCAGTTTAGATATGACTGTCGCTGCCAAACAACCTGGCATAACTATAAAGATGGGAGAAAATTCAGAACAATGATAAAAAAAATATTTACTGGATCTGTTTATACAAAATAAAGCCAACCAAACAATCACCCAATTAACATAGCATGCATCTTTCAATCCATCTGTTAATCCTTTCAACCAAACATCGATGAAATTAAAAAAACCTATCAACCAGTAAATATATCCATCGATAAATACGTAGACCACTTTCTCACCCGGGACCGTGCTTCAATAAATCAACAAATGTCTCACTTGAAGAAAAAAACACACTCAGTCTTGTAACCAATGATAATAACAGGTTAAATGAATCATCCTGAAGGACTGTTCTTGGATTTTATATTCGAATTTCTCCTAATTATTTCACTCGATAATCAACTAACCCATGGATCAAAGAACATGTCAATTTACCATGTCACAGACGGCAAAATAATTGATATTATTTGATTCAATAAACCAAAGATTCCATTTGGCAGACAAACCCTCAACTCTTTAAAAAGTCGGGTCTCTTATTTTCGGATGAAATTAAAAATAGTAATTTATATGCTGACAACTGTAAATCAAAGGGGAATACTATTACAAAATTGCCACAGAATAATATTTCTTAATTTCCGTATCAATCAGGACACCATTATGAATAATGATATTCTTCTAATACATTAATCAATATTCTTACTTCTCTGAGGAGATTAATCCCTGATAATCCTAGGATAATCCATGGCCCGATCTCACCGAAGAGAAACAGAGTCAATTGACTAAATCCGCGGGTCCACTGTTGTTCTCCATCCACGTACCATTCCACATAACTCTCGCCATTCTCCGTCACTGTGGCGTTCTTGATGTAGTATCTAGAGAGAGATAGAGAGGAGGCATGCAGAGGAAAGAGGGTGGGGGAAGAGCGATACGGAGTGAGCGGGGAGAGAGTGATGGAGGGGAGGGGGCGGATAGGGGGAAGAGGAAAGGAGGGAAGGGCGATACGGAGAGAGTGGGGGAGAGAGTGATGGAGGGGAGGGGGCGGAAAGGGGGAGAGGAAAGAGAGAGGGAAGGGCGATACGGAGAGAGCGGGTGAGAGAGGGATGTAGAGGGAAGGGGCGGGTGAGGGGAGAAAGGGGAGTGAGAATGGGAGGATGGAGGGGATAGAGGAGGAGAGGGGGCGAAGATAAACGTGATGCAGACAGACGAAGTAAGATCGCGAAAAAGAAAATGACAGAATGGGAGAGGAGACACAAAACGAGCAAAGAAGTAAAAAAAAATATACGAACAAAAGAAAACGAGTCCCAAAAGGATCATATCGAAACATCACTGCTTATAATTATTATGTAGGAATTATAGAATGTTGCAACGATTAAAACAAACAAGAATATCTAAGACACACCTGGCAGAACTTCAAAATGAAAGTGATTAAAATGATAATTTGCAGTCAAAAAAGACAAGATGGACGGGATCAATGTCAACCTAGTTTGTCTTTTCTTTGTCCATTTCATTTTCCCATCTTCACCAAAACATCACGTTACTTTTAATTCAATTCAATTCTATCTTCAGTACTCACTACTAGACCCATCCGTTCCATGAAATGAGTTTCCATGGCAACAGCATCCTTACCTGGGAGGCGTGACGACAATGTAACCCGTGAGAGCGGTGAGAAAGAGCATGTAAAGAGCGAGCGAGACGGAGTAAAGCTTCCTACCAACCGTCCTCCATTTATGATCAAGGAGACTGGATACCAGGGGATGGGCAAGCAGCTTCTCCCGCTGGGAAGATACCTGGTTGAGGGGGGGGGGGGGGGGTTGCAGGGTTAAAAATCATGTTAATGAATGATTGGTGATGGTGATTTAGTTTCGGTGTAATGATCAAGATTTTTCTTTTCTTTTCAAAGAAAGACTTTATTCATCTTTTCTCCACAAATCATATAATCAAATGCAGTATGCATGTAATGTATAACAAATATATCATACATGACTATTATAGAAAAACAGAAATTTAAATGAATTCGACGTGCCTGGATCTGTCAATATCTGCAATAATCTTGTATATTCATAATGCGTCCTAACTCATGTTGGCATTCTAATTTCTTTTGAAATGAGGAAAATGATAAATAACCTTTAAAACATCGAGCAGAAAATATGTAATATTTAGCATATAAAATATGAAAATTAAAAGAATTTCCGACTGGTATGCCAGATACAAAATCATTAAAGATAGCTCAATTGCACTTTTAAGAATGTATTTCAAAACCAACTAAAAACCGACGAGTGACGGGGCATTCCCAAAACAAATGAGAAATAGTTTCAGTGCATGTGTTCTGAACAAAAGGAACACAAATCAAATTGTAATAAACCAACAGTTTTCAAATATTCATTGATACAAATGATATTATGAAAAATTTTGATCAAGATTTTGATGTATGGGAGTTAAGTAAGCAAGTTTGAATTAACTGAGCTTTATTTTGTAATGGGTGGATTGTTGCAGTCAGGGGGTGAAGGGCGGCGCTTGCTATTTTAATGAGGGGTGGGTGTACCTGAAGATTATGTATTTTTTAATCAGTTGAATTGTAAGGGTATTTCAAAGCCGATCCAAACACGCCATTCTTGTCAATTAGATCATTTCTTTCGCTTATCTTTTTCTTTCTTTCTTTTTTTTCTCGTCCGAATTTCACTACTTGAAAATAACAATGGGCGACTAATTCCCTCTACCCCGGACGCGCATCCGTGTAGTGAGTGGAGGCGAGTCTGAAACCCCCTCGATAGATCGTCGGTTATCATAATAAATTAACAACGTAAAGATGATTGCCGATTGTTAACACTTCTGTTTGTTGGAGTATAGTGTCAAAGCATTGTTCTTTTGAATAATGAAATTGATAATTGGTGTTTATATTTTTCTATGGAAACAAGGTGTTAACTTACCATGATAAGTAATGGATGATTGTCTGTCAAGGTGTTTGAGTGTTTGGTGTACGGCACAGCACCGTGACTGAGAACACCGTCGTTTGAGAAGGGTTTAGGTTTGTTCTGGATGGGGCTCGGTGAATCAGATTGTGCTAAACATGATTAAGGTGAAAGACATATCATTATGAAAAATTAGCTGGCCATTTATAATCACTAGCTCTGATCATGTCATCATTAGAACGACCCGTAAAACGAAAGAGGAAGAGAATTGGAGAAGATACAACGTGAGAGGGGAGGAAATGTGAGAAAGGGGGAAAATAGTTAAGATGGTGAGAGAAAAGAAAGAGAGAGGAAAACAAAAGAATAAAAGACAAAGAGGGAGACAGATGGGGGGGGGGGGGGTTGTTGGGTTAAGAGACAGAGAGGCGCGTTTTTAAGAAAGTACTACCGCGCCAATTAACAGTTATCATATCGCCTCAAAGAATGAATTAAACAATGAAACGATATTATCATAATTCTCAAAAGATGTTATTAATAATTTGAGTAAGTAATTAGGCAAGCGCATACCAATTGGTTGATGCATCCATTCTGCAAACGCATCGTCGATGAGTTCGTAGTTGAATTCGATCTCCTCATAGCCAGATGCGCGCTGGTCCTTGACCACGGTTACGCATTTATCAAGTACTTTCTCCGCAACACCTATAAACGAATAATTCGTTAAGCTGTGTTGACACATTATAAAGCTGTGTTGACACATTATAAAGCTAAACAATCTTCTCGAAATTCTATGATAAAAAAGATTAAAATTGTTTTGTTTTAATTCATAAAGTCATCATCTTGTACCATTTACTACTTCTGCTACGATTCTATATACATGATATACATAAAATACTGGTACCGGTATTTAATTTCTTTTCCCCCTACAACACTGAAAGCTTTTTGTAGGCTTGCCCTACATAACTTCATTAAGAGATTTTCATGCAGTGTAAACTTTTCATCGAGTGATCACACGAAAGAAAAAGATATTAGAATAGATAACAAAAATAATTTGTACCAAATATATTAGATATAGGAATGCAACACTCCAAAAACGATATGCATTATTATGACTAAACAACAAATAAATTTAAATCTGATTTACCTGGCATTTTCCTTATAAGTTCTCTCATTGGCGTTGTGGATTCTTCTGTTCTTGAGGAACATAAAACTTTCCACCACCGATCATGGTTCAAAATCAGCATCGCCACAGCTCTATGAATCAAAATAAGATTTAAAAATGAAATATCTTATCCGATGTGAAGCGAAGGAAGGGGTGGGGGGGGGGTGAACTGGCCCTCTGACGAGGGTAAAGAAATTAAATGAATTATGATACGTGTATTCAGTCTAAAAAAACCAAACAATTATTAGTAACTCGATCCTTCAGATTGAATCCGCCCCCCTTGTTTTTTTTCATCTCTTAAAAAAAAAGATGAATTTGCATAACGACGATATTTGAAACGAAACAATTATTTTATTTTATTTCTTTTATAATTTTTTTTTTCAATTCAGTATTTATTTCCAAATTCATTAAAAAGAACAAAATGAGAACAAAAGTATATATACACAAAGAAAAAATAAATAACATGAAACAAAGCAAAGGTATCAACAAAACATAACTGAAACAAATAGTGGTAATGATAAAATTATGGTTGGCACATGATTATAAAAATATAGATGAACAAAATAATGAATGGAAATCGGGCATGCACAAAAAAGCCATAAAAAGGCTTGTTAAAACGCACATACCCACGAAATATCAATCGTTAAAAATAAAATTCAGTATATGGTATAGATTTAAGTTTATATCATTATGAATCAATTATTGAATTCAATTGCACATTTACAGTGGACACATGAATTTGTCATCTTGGAGGCAAATTCAGACAGGCATCATACTACGGAACAATGGAAAACCTTCAAACAACAAATCCTTGGTAGTATAGTGGTAAGTATCTCCGCCTGTCACGCGGAAGACCGGGGTTCGATTCCCCGCCAAGGAGTTATTTTTTTTCTCCTTACACTTACAACATGGAGCAAGTCGCCTCCGGCGGCCTGAGCGTGAATAATGTCCATGGGAGGCACTGGCGGATCCAGGAAGGGGGGGGGGGCAGAGTCAGCCCGTGCTCCCCCTTTGAGAAACAAAATTAAAATTTGTTATGCAAAAATGCCGTTCAAACAGAAGTGTGCCCCCTCCCCCTTTTGAAAGTGAAAACCCTTCCTTTTTGCTTGAATTTTTTTCTGGGACACAATGTTCTTAATTTTTGGTTAAAAAAACTTTTTTGGGGGTGGTCAAATTTTCCCTCGGAAAACTGTGCCCCCACCCTTTTGGAAAATCCTGGATCCGCCCTGATGGGAAGATCAATAAACTGATTATTCTTTCATTTCGTCGTGATTTTTTGTTTGTTTAAACCGAAAAACTTTTTATTTTGAATTGTACATTGTTTCGCTGAACCGACAAATGTTTGAAACATAAATGATGTTTAATAATGTATTCTCTTATAAAAGATGTTTTATGATTCCAATATCAAAGGATGATTTATAATTTTTGTGGATATAGTGTACAATTCGCAATATCGTTTAAAGTGTAGTAATGTTTAGAAAAATAATAGCCAAAATAAGCAAAAGCCTACTTGAAACATTGCCAGTAAAACAGGCGTAGAACTAATTTCTTATAAGTATACTAGCCATTATAGTGGTAGGTATATCTCTGCCTGTCATGCGAAAGACTGGGGTTCGAATCACCGCCAAGGAATATTTGCTTTTTAGATAGATTCAGACGCTGGCTGAAACGACTTTCATTCAGCTTTTGCCTGCATGTTTTTTATTTGTTTCAATCTCTACGTAATTCCTAATGTTCATCTATTTTGAATCATACTACGATAAACATCTATATCATACGTTTATTATCAATTTTAACAAACTCTCCGAGGAACTTACTCATGACCATGCTTGATGGCGTGGTCCAAACAGTTCATGCTCTCCCAGTCTTTGAATGTGACGTCAGCATCACGTGAGAAGAGTAGCTTCATGATCTTTAGTTGGCCATTAATGGCAGCGAGGTGGAGAGGTGTGTTCTAAAGATGGAAAATTAATGAATAAATCAGTGATGCAGGTTCATATAATGACGCACAACCAACTGACCCAATTTTTACACTATGGTGATTCTGGGATATTAGATATTTTATCTCCAAGTCGAACTTGGCGCAGTAAACCTTATTACAACTGAGGCAGGTCTTTAAGTGATGAGCATACATCCCTGGGGTCGGTCGAACAAAGAGTATCAAAATCAAGTGCATTGAAGTCCTACATGCGCGATTTGATTGGTTGAAAATTAAGTTGCGTTTCATCGCTACTCTTTCTGCAACCGACCCCTGAATGATAGCATACTAACTAAATGGAGGCTGACTTTCCACTGCTTTCACAAAGGGCGCGTTGCTACGGCGTAAAATTAGCCCCCCAAATTGAGGGGGCACAACATGGCGTCTGCAGCAAAGCTTTAAAAAAGTTCTGACCGAGCGAAGCGAGCGAGAAAATAATTTGACCTTCCTAAAATGAAAAATTTTGACATAATATTTTGAATATAATAACACATCTCACTCCTTCCTCTTCAATTTTCTTTCATTTTCCCCTTCTTTTCCTTTTCTCTTAGGTGTTGAACTTTTTTTTTTGGGGGGGGGGCATGGTCCCATCTCCCAACTATCCGCCAGTGGGGTGGGGTATATATGGTATTACTGGATAATGAAAGCCCAAGTGGAAAAATGTAAAAGAAGAGGGGAAATGCAGCTCTAAGGATTTTAACTCTCATGTCCATACCCCCTTTCCATCAACTGGATCTACAGTACTCTTAGCCTTTAATAACACCTCTGCCGTCCGGCTCCACCCGTTCGATGCAGCTAAGTGAAGAGGCATCTGACCATGTGAGTTTCTATTGCAAATTATAATAAAATATGTGTAAAGTTTCAATTAAATATCAAATTTCTAGTCATACTTAACACTTAGAAGTCAAGGATATAAAATTTCAGTCGAACTTGTACTTCAATAATATTTTTTAGTCAATCTTGAGATTAAAATACTTTGTTTCAAATTCAGCTAAGAGTAAACAAAAAACTTGATCCCGAGGGCTTAGTGTTATAGGTAATGTGCATAGTGCAGTTTAACTACTGGATTCGAAATTGAGCTGATGTTTCATTGACATTTTATTTACATATTTATTTATTCATTCATCGATGTATTTATTTATTTATCTATCTATCTATTTACTTATACATTTATTTTCAAAATTTATTTATTCATTTATTTATCAATTGATTATTTTTTATTCTTTTATTCAGTCATTTACGTATTTATTTATTTATTCATTCATCGATGTATTTATTTATTTATTTATCTATCTATCTATCTATCTATCTATTTACTTATATATTTAATTTCAAAATCTATTTATTGATTCATTTATTAATTATTGATCATTTTTTAATTCTTTTATTCATTCATTTACTTATTTATTTATTTATTTATTTGTTGTTGTTGTTCAGTGGAATTTTTGTTGGGGGTGGTTCATTCTAAAAAAACAGAAACTAAACTATTTACCTGGCCTGAACGTTTCCTTTAGCTTTGACAAGTTCTTGGACGGTCATATCGTATCCTGATGCAGCGGCAAGGTGTAAGGGTGTGTTATTCAATTCATCTTTTCGATTTATCGTTTCCTTCTTCCACCGAATGAGCTCAGAAACAATCCTGAATATAGTTTATTAAAATAGAATTATTTCATGTCCGTTTCACGCAAGTGAAATAAACAAAACAATCATAATGTAGAGAAAATAAGACGTGACATTATTCGGCGGTGATGCATATCATAATGACTGGAGAATAATCTCCCTGTTCTTTTAGTACCATCTACATATCAATCTATTTCTCACATTAATTACAACATGTAGTAAAAAGGCTAATAATGCACCCAAAATATGCAAAGATGCGCATTTCAGGTTGAATGCTATCAAGTGATTTGGGTGTTAACAAAAACTTTTTTTTGCACTTTTCCACTTATGGTTCAAAATTACACACAAAAGGGTGCCGATGTATGCTGTTTAAAATGTTACACAACGCTATATATGAACCTTACAGTAGTTGTTTAACAGCTTAAAGAACCTTGTTCGAATATTATTGAATAAAAAAAGATTTTATACACTTGTTTAAATTGTGTAAGCAACTATACTGTAATGTTTAACAACGTTTTTACTGTGCAGTTGTGCATTTGTGGTACAAATTTGAACCTTTCTTTTGTGTGCACAATTTCGATCCCGTTATTATGATATTTACCCTGTACATCCACTTGTAGCAGCTGGTAGAATGAGTTTAGCTATCTCGTCATCTGTTACTATAACATGTACCCCCGAGCGATGAGCTAATAGAAGCTAGTAAAGTTAAAGAAGAAAAAAAAGTAGATGATGATACTTTTGTATATTTGCCACCAAATACAATATTTTCTCATTCAATCCGATTAAATCCAACGTGTTTTCATTCAGTAGGGAAAGGCCTCTTAAAATACAAACAAAAATCCACAAACACTCAAATGATAAACCAATCACCATGACGAGAGAAAAAAAGAAATAAAGGGGGAAAACACTCATATTCTCTTCAAATCAAGTTTGGCATTTCGTTCGCTATATTTCTTAGGCAAACTGTTATTAGTTCATTTGTGTAAGGTTTGGCAGACTCAATCTTTTAACCAACTTTCGGTACAAATTTTTAAAACTGATGTTTTAATCATCAGTTGGTCAAAATATTGACCAACAATCTCTATCAATTTTGCCCAAACAACCTCTTGCATGTTTAGTTTTTATGGTATAAAAATTGAATGATTTGAGCAATGTGTGGTTCACCGTGATGATCTACACCCACAAAACTCTCTAAGGAAGATAGTTGACTTGTTATTACCTTAAGTACATCCGGTTTATTCTCCGTCACTGTCCAATGGAAGAGCTCCAGCTCTCCAAGGTTTCCTGTCTCCGCCCCCTCCTCCAGGAGAACACGGAGCGTTTCAATATTACCCCCATCAGCTGCCGTAAGGAGCGGGGTGAAATGGAGCTCGTCCCGTACAGACGTATCGGCTCCTCTAAAAAAATGTATAATAAAGAATTGGCAAAGAAACGAAGAGGGGATGCATTCAATTATATTTGACAAGACTCTACATCTATTCAAACGCCTTTTGTATAGATAGCTGCCTCACTATTTCTACCCCTTAAAAGAACTTTATCAATTCAGACAGTTCCTAATTCATAGTAAATCAAGTTTATATTGAAAAAGTGTGTTTTTGTGAAAGAATACATATTGACATGGTAACGCGTGGAGCTTCCGATCGATTATCATCGCATAATAACGTTTGAAAATATTTTTGAAAGAAGAACTAATCTCATCTGAACCTTATTGGGAAAATAATATTGCATACAGAATGAATATATCAACTTCAAATAAAAGCCGCGGGGTAAAATAACAACACAAGATTAAAAAAAAACCAAAAGTTGCATTGGTATAGAGCTTACATAATTATTATAATTTTGAACAAATCATTGCATAAAATGGCAGGAAATACATATGATAATGAATTCTTTGATTCATTGAATGTTACATCTACTCACTTTTCAATGAGGTACTTCACCACCTCGGAGTGATTGTTTGCGCATGCGTGATGGAGGGGCGTGGCCATGTCCCAGTTGAGGCTTTCTACCAGTGCGCCTCTCTCGACCAATAGCTTTGTGATGTGGAGGTGACCCCCTGCACAGGCCGTGTGGAGGGGCGTGTCCAGGTTGGACCCTTCTAAGTTCAGCAGATCCAGCTGACTATCATTATCGGTTCCTATGAATTATATCACATGTAATTGATAATAATGATTTTTAAAAGTTATGTTAAAATAACAGAATACAAAGTTAGCATTCTGCTTCTGTACAAATTTTCCAACCACATGTCCGTTTAATATAATGCACTTCAAGATCATGTAGCGAATTAATTGAGAATGCTTACTATATTATATTTTAAACTTATTGTATAAATGTATAGGCTGTTCAGCATTATTATTTTGTTGTATCAAAGTATGATAACGTCATGGAAAGCCTATATTTAAAAAAATAAAAAAGAACCTTTTCATGGTTTATTTTAAAGAAAAAAACACACATTCCGATGCATTAAAAGAATATGCATCTGCTTTTAATCTTATTCAGATTAACACAGTGATCATATGATTATTTCACAGTTTACCATAATTTATGATCTATTCGCAATATTCAGACATATAAATCATGGTGTCTACTTAACTGCTCTCAACATTTATTTCATCAATTTTCAAGCATAAATGTGAAATAGGTAAAACTGCATCTAATTTATTTTTTTATGAAAGTATTCATTTAAAAAGATAGTCTGACTGAAAATTAATGAAACAAATCTTATAGTTTTACTATGAATATTTCTTAAATTTGTTCATGCAACCCTTTATTCCAATAATTTTTTTTTTTTTTAAAGAACGAAGAAAGATGCACATGCAATAAATATTCAAGTGGGAATCGAAAACGAAACGCATCGTGGTGGACATGGTGGATTACAAGAACGATAATTCATGTCTGCTCGTTAGCTGGCGCTATGCACATTGATCACATCGATACACATTCTGTACAGTGCATCGATGAATCACGATTAATTATAATGACGTCAGCTAACCACAGTACTCCACGTCGACTTTGACCTCTGAACGAACCAGTCAACAAAACGCACAGGTTCGTCCGAACATTCCTTGGTAGTATAGTGGTGAGTATCTCCGCCTGTCACGCGGAAGACCGGGGTTCGATTCCCCGCCAAGGAGGTCATTTTTTTTACATGAGTTCTTTTATAGCAGTCCTACTGATTTGGTTTCTGGAAGTACCCCCTTTTCAAACAATGTAAAGAGAGGCTTATATATTAATCAAAATCATACATCATTTCTTTTTAATTATCATACTTTTTGTAAAACTATCGATGTATTAGTGCTATGTTAGCCTGCGAATAAAATATGACGAATAACATACAGATATTGAAAGATAATGGTCTGTTATAAAATACTCTTTGGATAGCCGAATTTAAATTTTGCATTTTGGGTTGTATTTTTCCTGAAGCGCCAGGGAAAAATAGATCACAAGGCAAAACAGAAATCCACTGTGTTGTCCACGGAATGTTGTATTACACACACTGTATGTTATATCACATATTTATTTTATATGAGCTAGGTATGAACATGAACTAGTCTCCAAAGCCTACTTAAAGGACAAGTCCACCCCAACAAAAAGTTGATTCGAATAAAAAGAAGAAAATCCAACAAGCGTAACGATGAAAAATTCATCAAAATTGGATGCAAAATAAGAAAGTTATGACATTTCAAAATTTCGCTTAATTCCACAAAAACAGTTATATTCCCATCCTTTTCGGTACGTGAGGAGACTGATGACATCACTCACTCACTATTTCTTTTGTATCTTATTATATGAAATATTCAAATTTTCTCTTTGTTGTCGTGTGAAGCAACGATTAATTCCTCGCTGAACATGTGCAGTTAGCATTGTTTAAATACTACTATGGTTATGAAGTATTTTATAATTCAAATAATAATAAAAAAAAAGAAATAGTGAGTGAGGGACATCATAGACTTTCTCATTTGCATGTCACTGAGTTGCCTACATATCACTGTTTTGTGAAAAAAAGCGAAACTTTAAAATGTCATAACTTTCTTATTTTACATCTGATTTTGATAAAATTTTCAGCATAATAGTTGTTTGATATTTCTCAATTTATTCAAATTAAAAAATTCTGGGGTGGACTTGACCTTTAAACATCAATGTAAATTATAAAATCAGGTCCATCCATATCTTGACTTAATTTGCCAATGAAACTGACATTATAGGTAATTGTATTGGACAAGAAACTCACCGAAAGCGAGTATGAGATCTACGATGTCGCAGAATCCTCCCTCGACCACCAAATGAAGAGGGGTGTAATTCTGAGAATCAGACGATGTCAACATCTGAAAGAAAGAGATGGTGTTCGTTTTTTAAACAAAATTATTTCCACGTTTTTTTCCTGATTTTTTTTTTAGTTTTGTAATTTTGACATGATTTTGAATGAAATAATCAAATTCAGAGGTACATGATTGTATTTGGGCTTATTGTTAAAAACAAAATCAACATGGAAATTATCATAAAAAGGGATAACCTTCTAATAATTGAGAAATTGCTGCATTGCATAATACTAGATATAAACTGTTGCGCAATTATTCTGAAAATTGGTTTTGAGTAATATCTAACGGGAAATGGTTTGCAGTTTATGTCCTTGTTTCCTTGTTTTGTTTTCAGTTTTCTAATAATTTGTTTTTATTGTATTCTGCTTTAAATTGGAATCCCGCTATTTAATTACGGAGTTGAATTCGTATTGAACAAATTAATGATCATAATCAGAAGTTGTTAAAATTCCAGCTCAGTCGATCAGGGGCTGTAAAACTTTGTCGGAAAGTCACTGACACCGTCAGTGCTGACTATTTCAGTGAAATCCTTGGTTTTGATTGGCTAAGAAACACTGGCCTCTGATTGTTGCTATGGTGACTGTCGGAGAAAGACAACTTTCATGAAACGGATCCCTGGCATAGGCGGCGGAAGCGGGGGGCCTGTCCCCTCCTAAATTCGAGGTGGGGCGATCCCCTTAAATTTTTTTTTATTGATAACCGTTTTTTTTTTTGCTTGTCAAATTTTTTACCTGTGTCCATCCCAAAATTTCTGGTGGACCCCCCTAAATTGTTTGGCTTCCGCCGCCAATGCCCCCTGGGGCCCGTTGCAGAAAGAGTTGCGTTTAAATGCAAGTCAAAATATCAATCGCACGTCCAAAATGCGCGCTGTTGATTGGTTGAAAATCAAGTTGCGTATGATTTTTAGAGTTGGGATCGATTGCAACTCTTTCTGCAACGGGCCCCATATAACTAAAGACGGATTCCTGCCACAGTTAGAAGTGATAAAAGTGACGTTTTAATTGTGTTGAAATACACTTTCGTTGCATATAGTGGCGTAGTCAGGAAAGGAATTTAGGAGGGTGGGGGGGCTGAGTTTTTAGTATAACGTATTATGTTTTTTTTTTTCAATTGTGAAGTAGCGAAGTGAGAGAGAAAAAATCACAATTATTCTGCACACTTATTCAATGAAAAATGAGGCATTTTCGCTACTGAGGGCGGGGAAGCTAGCGACGGGTCCAGGGCAACATTTACCAGGACTCTAAAAGGACTTTGATGCATGATGAGGATTTCTTCCAATTTTTGAAGCATCGCACGATACAGCTTATCTTTTCCGTCTTATTTTGTTTAACAATTCCCTATATATATTATGTAGATGAAATTGTAAAAAAGGGTGTTATCGACTCTGACCCACGAATCTGTTTGTTGATGAGTATAATTCTTCATCTAACAAACTCAATTCAATTTTGTTCATTAAATCACTTTGTCATATCGCATCCTCCTTGGTAGTATAGTGGTAAGTATCTCCGCCTGTCACGCGGAAGACCGGGGTTCGATTCCCCGCCAAGGAGATATATATTTTTGTCTCTGATGTTATTTCCTATTTGTTTAAATTTTTGAGGGAAGATATATTGTACACCATACTTTTATTTGTAAGAACATAACATAAGCAATTTTACGAATCAATTATCAAATTGGCATAAATGAATAATGAAAAAAAACTAATCAACAATACAAATCAATTATGATACACAAAATGTATGCTAGGAAATGAATAAATAGAAAAAAAAATATGCATAATCGAAACATTAATGAAAACAAATTACAAAAATTTAAGAAGTTAATGTGCGAGCCCACTTTTGCTAAAATGTAGTGTGAAAACGAAGTGGGCTAAGCTTAACCCCGGGAAATTGGTGGGGCTAAGACCTCCCCCCCCTTAGCCCCACCAATATAGGACAAAAAGTGCAGTGTGAAAGCATATAAGAGACGAATCGATCGTTATGATATCAGTGCATCCCACAACACAAAGGAAACCCGTCTTTAGACTAGAGTAAGATAATAAATAGTTGGATATGTTTCGATCATTAATCGCAAGAATGGAATCTTTTCTTTGATTCGAGACCAAATCATTTTCATTGTTCACACATTATGGAGTAAAACCAATAAATTCTTACGCATGATATAAAAAACACTCTCATTTAGGGACAAAGAATACAAAAGATATGCTACTGAAAAATCCCTTTCTTGCGCAAGGTCGTATAGAGTCTTAAACAGATCTCGACTAATTTTTCTGCGCAAATTGATTTTGACATTTCATTTTCAAATTCTTCTTACTCATCTATTCGTAAACTATTCAGATCATATTTTGGTATCAAATAAAAAAAAAATTATGATCCAATCCAATAAAAAAATTTTGATATAGCGCCTTTTCCTTTCGGTTACAAGCGCTGCGCAGACGCTACTCCACCATGTCCATGTTCGGGCCACCCCCTCCCCAATAATTAAACACCTCAGAATGATCATTTTTAAAATAATAGTCCATGCAATATTCATTTCCAAAACGTTTGGGTATGTTAAGTAAGTAGCTGCGAATCCGGGTCCCTTTTTAGTAGAGAAAGAAAAGACGAACAGATTAGAAAACAAATATATGTGTGTATATTTTGTTTTATTACTTTGAATTCAGGAAAAGTAGAAGTGCTCATCCACTTACAGTATGGAGAATGCCTTTTTTCTTACAAACATCAAGGAGTCTTTGAACAATCTTCTTATGACCCCCTTGACAGGCCGCGTGGAGAGGGGAAGAGAAGGTCGAGTCCTGGCTCTGGATCTCTGCTCCCACCCCTACCAACATAGCAACAATGTCATCGTTACCATGGAGACAGGCTACATGGAGGGGCGTCATGTCGTGTTTATCCTTCTCCTATATAATAATAGATTAAAATAGAAAGAGTGAGAGAGGGGGAAGAGGGAGAGAGGGAGAAGAGTGCAGAAAACGTATTGATGAAGAGAAAGAATAATTAAAAGAAGAAGAAGGAGGAGAAGAAGAAGCAGAAAAAAGAAGAAGAAAACGAAAAAGAAGGAGAAGAAAGAGAAAAAGTAGGAGAAGAAAAAGAAGAATTAGAAGAAGAAGAAGAAGAAGAAGAGAAAAAGAAGAAAAGGAAAGAAAAAAGAACAAGAGAAAAAAAGAAGATAAAATAAGAGTAAAATGAAGAAGTAAGAGAAGATAAAAAAATATATTTAAGAATTCATATTAATCGCGGCTAATATATGATTTAAATACCAATATTTATATATTTTCATACCTATCTCTCCTTCTAAAAGAAAAAATGCATCCGTGTATTTTTAAGAGGGAAGCTATGGGAAATTTATGATCCTATTATAATTTTCGTATTCTTTTGCTGCACAACAATGACAAAATTAATAGCAATATACCTCGATCCTGTCTCGTAAGACTGATAATAAATGAAATCGAAAGTTCATAAAAAAATCATTAATAATCTTGAAATAATTACATTTATATTGACGTTATCAACCGAGAGAAGATTAAACACGGCCGGTTTATTTCCCCTCATAGCGGCGATGTGGAGAGGAGTCAGGCCGAAAGCGTCGCGGGCATTCACGTCCACATCTTGGGTAAGAAGATACAGAATCACACTTGATTCCTGTAAAAGTAATTGTAAATTGCATTAATACTTATGAATAACAGGTTAGTTGATTATTACATTACATGACATGCATGAGGTATCATTATACAAAATGACATATACATATGAGTAACCACACTCTCTCTCTTAAAGGGGAAGTTCACCCTGACAAAAAGTTTATTGTAAAAATAGCAGAAAAAATAATAAAAAATATTGCCGAAGGTTTGAGAAAAATTCATCAAATAATTAAAAAGTTATTAGAATTTCAATTATTTGATTTGTGACGTCATATGCGAGCAGCATCCCTACATAGCGAATGGTAAAAAATCAAATAAATGTCATTTTCTCAGAAAATTGACAATGGTTTTCATGGTTTTCACTGTAACTTTTGTATATCAATAGACAAATCGTTTCACACCCGATCATGAAAAGAAAACAAAATTAAGTCATCAGGAACCATACCAAATTTGAAATTCATACATTTTATATTACATAACACATGGGACAGCTGCTCGTTTATGACGTCACAAATCCAAAATTTTGAACTCTAATAACTTTCTTACTCTTTAACGGATTTTCCTCAAACCTTCACCAATATTTTTTACTATTTTTTCTGCTATTTTTACAACAAAGTTTTCTTCAGGGTGAACTTCCCCTTTAAATAGCTGTCATTAAAGAATCTATAACCATTGGTTGCAAATGGGATACTTTTCTGATTAATTGAAGATAGCCAGGGTCTTGCCATTATAAATCTTGAAAAAGTATAAACATTGTGACACCTATAAATCAATTTTTGTATAATCTGTGTATTTTCAAGATTTTTAGAGACCCTATAAAAGATTAGTATTCTTTATTAACCGATATTCTTTGATTTATAACAATTTGGTTTCGCTCTGGCTATTACACTCTAAAAACAGAGAGTAACAATTTACCCAACATTGGGTATAGAAAGGAAACTTGCATGTTTGCTGGGTAAAATTTGCCCCAAATATTGAGCAAACTGCACGCTTGAAAGGTAAATTTCAACGCAACATTCCGTAAAATTTACATAATATTTGGTATCTTTTTACCCAACAAACATGCATGTTCCCATTTTACCCAATATTGGGTAATTTTTTTTATAAAGTTATTTTTTTTAAATAAAGTTGGTATGAGCAACCACTCTAAATAGCTGTCATTAAAGAATCTATTTAACCATGATTATAGCCAAAGAGTATTCATTCAAAGTTTGCATTTTTTATTTCTCATTTGAATTTCATGAGATTAGTTTTACTTGAATTAATGAATCATTTATTAATTATTCATTAATAAATGATTCATTAATTCAAGTAATGATGAATGAATGAATGAATTAATGAATCATTTATTAATTATTATGGGTATTAGTCATGAAATAAATCAGGCAGATTATTAGCAGCAAATAATAAGTAAGTGTTATAGAAAAAATAGTAGCAAACATAACTGTAGATCGAAAAGAATTAAAATAACTTTAAAAAAATATTAGGGGAATATTTACCTGGAAGATATATTATTCGGCAATGATATAGAATCTTGTAAACTATCATCTTTATTGAAGAGTAAAAAAGCTCAGAGTTAGAGCAATATTGTTACTTTCAAAGTGAAACTAATATGGTCTATAAATTCTACTTAAAAGACACCAAAACTTCCATAACTCATATGTCATAACTGGTTTTAATGAAACCCATTTTAAATTGTTTATTTCATTTTACTTTTCCAGTAAGAAAGATCTCTTATTTGGGTTTTGGTTTCCTTTTCGCCATGTAAATAGGTATAATAGCCAGAGCTAAACCAAACTGTTTGATATAAAGTAAGGAATATTGGTTAATAAAATATACCTATTTGTCTCTAAAAATCTTGAAAATACACAGATTATACAGAAATTGATTCAAAGTTGTCACATTTTACTGCTCCAGGATTTATAATGGCAGGTCCCTTGATGGTAATCTTCAATTGATCAGATAAGTATCCCAATTGTAATGAGTATTTAGGGAAATATTCAACTGAACTACACATTTTTTAACCTTCACCTCGAATCAAACTTATCCTGTGATTTTCTCTTTTGATTTGATTTGAATTTATTTTTCCACTTTCGTTTACAATAACAAATCAAATATGACAATAATACATATCAATCAAGAAATAGTTACACAAAATCGAAAAATTAACAATAATTTGTCAAAAAAAGATAACAAAAGTGGGGGAACCTAAATTAAAAGCAAAGCTTGTATTGCTTAGGACCCAGTGAAATAACATTTTTTATTTATACAACATTAACAAAAAAAAATAAAAACAAATTTGTTGGTTGAAAAATACTTGATTTTGTAAGAAAAGAGAAAAAAAATAAATAATGATAACGGTGACAATATTTATAATAGCAATTATTATGCTATAGTAACTATAATCCTGCGAAGACGGACATGTAAAATAGAATATAGGACAGACAAAATTACAAAACACAAACATATAACAAGAACAAAAAATTATAGCACAAAAATTAAACGAAAATTAAATATTTCATACCCTGAAGAATTACTGTCGAAACAAAATTGTCATAGCATCAGATAAAACATTTTAAAATTTAAATATTTTAATAAGGTAACACTGCGCGTATGGAATAAACAATAAAAGAAAGTAAGAGTGATAATGCAAAATCATTCAGATAATCAGGACAGATAATGTATGGGTGCGCGCGTAGCAGGAACAATAACTTAATCTTTGTATTTTAAGAGTAACGATAATTTCAATCTTTTTTTAAATACATATAAAGAAGGAGAATTTTTTAAGTAATCAGAAAAGGAATTCCAGAGGTTTGGACCTTCATATATAAACGTATTTTTAGCGAAGAGAGTTCTAAGCAAAGGCAAATGAAACTCTTCTGATCGTCTCGTTGGGTAATAATGAATTGCGCGATTTCTTAAAAACATATTCTCGAAAGAATTTGGCAACAAATCGTTAGTATACTTAAACATAAATTGACCTAATTGAAGCAGATATAAATCTTTTACTTTCAGAATACTACTATCATAGAAAAGTGGATCAGTATGAGCACGAAAATCTACTTGATTAATAATTCTAACCGCTCTTTTTTGCAACATTAAAAGTTTGTCTAAGATAGTTTGGTGAGCGTTGCCCCAAGCAAGTAAGCCGTAATTCAAATACGGTAATGTTAGAGAAAAATATAATGTTAGTAAGGCAGAAGGTGGAAGTTGGATCTTTAGTCTATTTAGTATACCTATGTTGCGTGAAATCTTTTTAGAAATATTATCGATATGAATCTTCCATGAAAGCTTATTGTCAATTATTACACCAAGAAACTTAGAATATAATACCTTTTCTAAGGGAGTGTCATCAAAAACTATATCAGCTGGTAAGGCATCAATTGAATTACTAAAAAGGATATATTTGGTCTTTTCTAAATTTAGAGATAATCTATTTGCTCGAATCCACTGAGTAATGTTTTTTAGTTCAGTATTCACAATTTCAACAAGGGTGTTTGGATTTGAATGAGAGAAAAACAAGTTTGTATCGTCAGCAAATAATATAAAAGATGCCATATCTGATGATCTATAAAAATCGTTGATATAGATAATAAACAATAGAGGGCCTAGCAAACTCCCTTGAGGGACACCACAAGTAATATCCCGCAATTCAGAGGAACAGCCATTCAGAAAAATATATTGTTTTCTATTGGAAAGATAACTCCTGAACCACTCCAAAGCCTTCCCACGTATACCATAATGTGAAAGTTTATGAAGTAAAATGTTGTGGTTGATAGTGTCGAAGGCCTTGGAGAAGTCCAGGAGTATTCCAACCATATGAGAAGATGAATCGAGAGCATGGGCTACCTTTTCAACAAGTGATAATAACGCATGATTTGTACTATGTTTTGCTCTAAACCCATATTGATTATCACAAAAAATATCATGATCTTTTAAAAAGCAATTGTTCTTTTATATATCAATTTTTCTAAAACTTTTTAGAGGGATGACAATAAAGATATAGGGCGATAATTGTTCACATCTTGATTGTCGCCTTTTTAAAACAATGGAATGACCTTTGCTATCTTCATCGTATTTGGCACTATCCCATCTAAAAAAGACAAATTAAATATATGTACGAGTGGATCAACAATAAAAGGTATTATCCCCTTTAATATAACATTGTTGATACTATCAAAACCAGAACTCTTTTTGTTATTTAAATGAGAAACAATATCCATTACCTCATTCCTGTGAGTTGGAACAAAGAAAATAGAGCTTGAATTTGGAGGATTTAAAAAATCTCTAAAAGATTTATTTGATGTAGGTATTTTTTGTGCTAACTTCTCACCAATTAAGGAAAAATGTGTATTAAACAGGTTAGCAATTAGGTTGGGATTATCGATTACATCATTATCTCTTTTTATCTTAGTAATTTCATTTTTGTTTTTGGTTAAATTCATAGCTTGTTTGAGGACTTTCCAGGTATTCTGCATGTCGCGTTTATACAACTCTAAGCGACTTGTAAAATATTTCTTCTTTTCAAAACGCAAAATTCTGGTTAAAGCATTCTTATATGAAGTATATTTTTGTTTTGTTCTATCTGTAAATTCGGATTTGTATTTGTAGTACAATTTATTCTTTTTATTTATACACTTTAAAAGAGATTTCGATATCCAGGGAAGTCTAGGAGTAATTTTATAATTTGTGTGACATTTTTGAAGGGGAATACACGCATCTAGTTCTTTATTCAGAATATCTAAAAATATGTTGTACGAACTATTAACATTATCAGTGTTGTAGACATTTGACCAGTCTACGTGTTCTAAACTCGCTCCAAGTCTAGCTATGTTTTCAGGGGAAGCTTGACGTCTTAATTTGGGAGGCTGTCCACCACTACTTAAATTAGAAAGAGTAAACTGAGAGAAAATTGGGTAATGATCAGATATATCAGACAGTATGACATATGAATTGGGATGCGGAATAATGTTACTGAAGATATTATCAATCAATGTTGCCGATACATTAGTGACACGAGTTGGCTTAGTAACAAGAGGAAAGAATGCATTTGATAAAAATGTTTCTAAAAAATCATGACATGAACTTTCATTATTATATTTTAGTAAGTTGATATTGAAGTCGCCCATTATACAACAATCTTTATTATTCATTACTGGATTATGCAAAATATTCCTGAGGGATGACAGGAAGTCAATGTTATTGCTATTTGGAGACTATTTGGAGACTATCTTTCTGAGACTATGAACAATAATAATGATAATAATAAAAAAAAACTTCAGAAGAAATGCATGGTTTAGAAAAGACTTTATTGAATATGTTTTCCTGGTAGGTCAGAATATGGATGAGAATTACAGTGAGACAGAGCATACATTCTTTCATAAAAATATAGATGTATGAGTGGTTCAGCAATATCATCAAGCCCCCCCCCCCATCTATACGCCATTGGTTTTAGACACGCTTTAAACTGACAACCGTGTGATATTTGTTTCATTTTATATGTCAAATCTTTATTGAAAAAAACTGGTTTATAATAACTTAAAAAAGATAAAAATAAACTGACCTCTCTTCGACTTGATTTTCCAGGTTTGGTCATGGCGGCAAAGTGAATGGCCAAACGTTTGTTATCACCCTCAGCATTGATATCTGGAGAGAGGGAGAGGGGGGGGGGGGGATCGTATCGTCATCAATTGATTATATTAATCATCAATTGATTATATTAATCAATGAGTTTTAACCTGGGGTTGTCATTTTTTCAAGCAATCTGCTTATGATGACAATCCTTCTCCTGCAAATTGTAAATGTTGACTAATTTGGTATATGAGATCAGTTTTGTTTGTAATCATGATTTTAGTACACTTAGTTATGATCCATGCCAAAAAAGTTCTCAATATACTATGTTTGTTATGTCATGGAAAATGTGTTATATACGAATGATGTAATTGCAGAAGTAAACAATAAAATAAAATGAAATAAAAAATCATCATTATTATATAATTTCCATCACCATCATCAATATCATCATCGGCATTATCAACAGCAATATCACAATTATCACTGTCACCGACAACCACAATCATCATTATTATGATCATGACCATGATCATCATTATTATCATCATCATCATCGTCATGATCGTCATCATTATCAAAATCATCACCACCACCATCATTATTATCACATCCACCATCACCACCACCACCATCATCATCATTATTTTCACCATTATCATTATCACCTCCCCCACCACCACCATCATCATCATCATCGTCATCATTATCAAAATCATCATCACCATCATCATCATATTCATCATCACCACCACCACCACCATCATCAACATCATCATCATCACCACCACCACTATACCTGCGCCATTTTCAATCAGATATTTGACCACGTTGAGATGACCAGCCTGAGAGGCGTGGTGTAGAGGTGTACGGTCTTTCTTATCAGCTTCGTTCAGCCTATCTTTACCACTATCTCCGTCTTCTTTCAATATGCGACCGATTTCACTCAGATTCCCAGACTTTGCTGCCTGCAGGTAAATATACAGGTATAGCATATAAGGATATACACATTAATGATTCAATGCATTAAAACAATACACGGATCAACCAACAGATACATGTCTATCGATATTATACAAGGTAGAATTAAAAAAAAAGACCTCAGACACCATCACTGGGATTGGGAAAGCCTATGCACTTGCTTGGAAGAAATTTTGATCATTATACCAACCGATGAAAGTGATGATTTTTTTTTCATTGTTTAGTTTTTAGACAAGAAAGAATACAATTTATTCCGAATTCATGATAAATTAGATGGATCAAATACCAGTATAATAAGCCTAGAAATAGCACGAAACATTTCCACAGGACGAAATCAACTTCTTGAATCTTGAAAAAAAAAGATCGATAGGAGTAAGTAATGCCGAATTTTTTTTTACAAATTATAATTTCTCCTATTAAAACCTCTGTATTCATTTACAAAAATTAATTCGTCAGCGGGATTTGACAACCACTCGTGACGAAAAAAATAACTAAGTAAAATCAAAGGAACCGACTCAACAAGATAGGATCCAATATGCTTAATTTCAAACGATAATGTTCAACTGAAGTGTCAAAAACTGACAGTGATTAAATGAAAAAAATGAAATAAAGAGTTCATAAACTGAGGGAGGTTCAAATGGCACCATAAGCATGATAATTCGAATGAAACTATAATGTTATATCGGATAACATTGGAACAATATGAAATATAGCCTCATTCCACACAATCATCGAACAAGGTTAATCGGGAAGAATCCAAACACCCAAGCCTAATTACTACACAAAATAGCTTTCAGCTTTGGAGCGGATTTCCGAAGCTTTGATGTGACCATGGAGCTATAGGCTATGGTGTGACAATGGAGGCATCGGGGTTTTTTTTGGGTTCATTCTCACGTCGTCTTGTCGTAAATATGTCATATTATGTTCAAATTGACAAACTAATCATGTCCATATAAAGCCCTTTCAATATAATTTTCTGCCTGGTCGGCCTCGGTGAAAGATAATTATACATGAAAAGGGAGAAACATCGCGAAGGAAAAAAAGACAGTGTATAGTAGTAGTAGTAGAAGAAGAAGAAGAAGAAGTAGTAGTAGTAGTAGTAGTAGTAGTAGTAGTAGTAGTAGTAGTAGTAGTAGTAGTAGTAGTAGTAGTAGTAGTAGTAGTAGTAGTAGTAGAAGTAGTAATAGTAGTAGTAGTCGTCACGTCGTATTAGTAGTATTGGTATTAGTAGCAGCAGCAGCAGTACATTTAGTAGTAGTAGTAGTCGTAGTAGTAGTAGTAGTAGTAGTAGAAGTAGTAATAGGAGTAGTAGTCGTCACGAAGTATAAGTAGTATTGGTATAAGTAGCAGCAGCAGCAGTACATGTAGTAGTAGTAGTAGTAGTAGTAGTAGTAGTAGTAGTAGTAGTAGTAGTAGTAGTAGTAGTAGTAGTAGTAGTGGTGGTAGTAGTAGTAGTAGTAGTAGTAGTAGTAGTAGTAGTAGTAGTAGTAGTAGTAGTAGTAGTAGTAGTAGTAGTAGTAGTAGTAGTAGTAGTAGTAGTGGTGGTGGTGGTGGTGGTGGTGGTGGTGGTGGTGGTGGTGGTAGTAGTAGTAGTAGTAGTAGTAGTAGTAGTAGTAGTAGTAGTAGTAGTAGTAGTAGTAGTAGTAGTAGTAGAATGGGCAGTAGCAGTAGGAGCAAGTAGAAGAAAATAAAGATGAGACAACGAAAAAGAGAGGAACGAAGCGCTTACAATCTCAATAATTAATGTCCTTTACGTTTGCTGATTTAACAACTCAATGAACCATCCCTCATTTTATCGTTACCCTGAAAACGGTTACAAGGCATTTTTAGTTTAAAAATCCTACGATACACACGTGTAAACAGATAACAGAATGCATACCTTATGCACTTCCATAACCCTGTTCTTGGTCATTGTCTGTCCGATGTTATCCTATTGTCCACTATGTGGCAATTCACTGGTCACTCTCCTATTATTCTCTAAAGCCCCCTTCCTCGGACGATGGGCGAACCTCGATGATAATCATAAGACAAATGAACTACGAACACGGTACCTCCAGATAATATAGATGAATTATAATAACCTCGCAAATCACTATTCCACAAATTAACAACACTGTTTCCTTTCAGGCAACCGATGTTAAAGCAACTTGTTCCAAGCTCGACATCGTTTTTGTAAGAAAGGTTTGTCGAAAACAATTTTATTCAAAAACCAAACTAGCTCAGTCATAACAAGCAGCTGACGTGCTCCAAGAAATCAATAAGACCTACTAAACAATGATAGTATTGTGTTCTCTGAAGCGGAACGTTATACTTCACCAGATTGTAACAGGCAGTGGCGTACCTTGGGTCGTGTCATGGGGGGGGGGGGGATCTGCAGAAATTTTGAGTCACTTATAGTGCGATTGTGCTCAGTTGCCAGGTATACTGACCTAATAGAGACATTTTAAGGAGAGTGCCACTGATCAAAATAATGCGAGCGCGAAGCGCGAGCCTTTTTTTTGTATATTCAGACCTAAAATGGACATTAATATGCAATTTTTTGTAATCATGATACGTACATATTTCGCTAAACAAACAATACGAAGCATGAGTTGAAATTTGTGTATGGACCCCAAACAGGGACATTTTAAGGACTATCTTTTAGGAATCCATTAAGAGTATACATCTCTCACCATAGTCATCGAATGCGAGTACCAAGCGCTTGCTGATTTTTGTTAGAATTACTTTTAAACACACGAAGCACTTGTGGTAATTGAAAACATGATGATTAACATACGCATCTCACCAAATATTGCCAGCGCGTAGCGCGAGCAGAAAATTTAGGAAATTCAGACCTGAAGAGCACATTCTAAGGCTTGTTTTTAGGAATTCACAATGAGACCACACGTATTTCACTAACCAAATGATGCGAGTGCGAAGCGCGAGCTGAAAAATTTGATATTCAGATCAGAAAATAGGACATTTTTAAGGACTGATTTTAGGAATCCATGAAGAGCAGACATATCTCACCAACCCACTTATGCGAACGTAAACACGGACAGGAAATGTTTTATATTAAGATCTTAAAATGGGGGAATCACTTTAAGTAGTCATGGAAAAAGAGCAAATTTCACTAAAAAAACAATAATAATTCGAAGTGTGAGGAAATATATTTGGTGTGTATTGACTTGTAATTGGAATTTTTTTAGTACAACAGGATTATATATCTCGCTAAACAGACAATGCGAGCACACTGAAGATAGGCCCTGGCCAAATTATGTTTCATAAACTTATAAAAAACAAATTATAATAAAACATTATCATGAACAATAAATTCTTCTTTCCCAATACGTTTCTCTTCCTTTCTCATTCTTTTTTCCTTTTCCCCGTTTTCTTTTTGCCCGCCGATGGGGGGGGGGGCGGGACACGTGCCCCCATGCCCCCCATAGTTACGCCACTGGTAACAGAAAAGGGTGGTAGGCAAGCGTCATCGCAAGGTTCTACGAGTCGCATCAAAGATAATCATGAGAAATAGGTGATAATACAGTGTGTATATCAGTTTTCTATTATAATATTATAATTATGATTAACTTAAGGGTAATGAACCCCTTGGAACAAGTAGGCCTGTGTCGAAACAGAAATATCAAAGAATAAGAACGAAGAAAGTTTGAGAAAAATCGGACAAATAATGAGAAAGTTATGAGCATTTGAATATTGCAATCATTAATGCTATGGAGATCCTCCTATTGGCAATGCGACAAGGATGTGTGATGTCACATGTGAACAACTTTCCCTTTGATGGACTATAAAATACCCCCAAAATGTCTCTTTTTGCTTTTTCTTATGGTGACACCAATTCTTTATCCATGATGTATTCTTTAAAAAAATGCATTACATGCCCGCCTACAGAAAGAATATATGCTCTACTGATAGATGTGAAAAAAGAGACACATTAAGTGAAATATATGAGAGTTGTTCATAAGTGACATCTTTGTCGCATTGCCAATTTGAGGATCTCCATAGCATTAGTGATCGAAATTTTCAAATGCTCATAACTTTCTCATTATTTGTCCGATTTTTCTCAAAATTTCGTTGATCTGTCCTTTGATTTTTCTGTTTTCACAAGCTATCTTGTTCCAAAAGGTTTCATTCTCCTTTAATCATCAATTCAATTCAATTCCTTATTCCCCGGCCTAATTTAATTTCCATTCACACATAATACAAAGTCAGACAACAACTTAAAGAACTGACATTTTAAAGATAAGCAGTATAAGACAGAGTATAAGGAAATGAGGAGCCAATAAAGCATCATTGCTTGTAATGTGTCGATCGATTCATAATATCTGTTTTATTGATTGATCAACTAGTTGACTTACTAATTGTTTATTAATTCAATTCCTTCATCCATTCGTTGTTTATTACAGCCTCAACACACTTACGCTTCCTCTCCCAACTTTTGTGAAAAATGGTATATGAAACAGATTTGTTTCGTTTTCCTCTATATTTCTTATCCCAACATACGCTTTTGTGAAACAGAAGGAAAGCATGAAATTTGCATTTTCCCGAATGAAAAAAAAAACATGTCCATGAGTTCCCCGATCAATTTAAGTGGCATTTCTCTTACCATTTTTTTTTGCAGGAGGCACTTGGAGATAACTTAAGCTTTTATTGTTATTATTATTATAATTAATGGGGTAGACAAAATTAAGCATAGAGGAACAAAATTAAAAACAAATTACGAACGAAGCCAAATAAATTGAAGAAAAAAAAACGAGCTAGCAATATTTTTACCCTTTCTATTACTAAATCGATATTTACCCAGGGTAGCCACTTCGGTTCCGCAAACTGTTCTCCCAGTGGACCCTGCTATCATTATTACCCGGCTAAGCTAAGCTACCGATTCAGGTGCACACAGCTTTTTGAGGAATTATATCCTGCCGGTACCCATTTACCTCACCTGGGTTGAGTGCAGCACAGTGTGAATGAATTCATTGCGGAATGAAAACACGCCACGGCTAGGATTCGAACCCACGACCCTCTGTTTGAAAGGCGAGTGCAAGAACCATCAAACCACGAGACGCGCCATTTTGAAAAGAGTATAATATTTCACCATTTTTCTTTCATTTTCTCCTTTTCTTTCTTTTTCCAGCCCGCATTCTGTGAATCAGTGTTTAGAAGACAACTGTTTTTTTTTCAGCTATTAGGTAAATTAAATAATAAAACAAAGAAATATTACTCAAAATCTATGAGGTCTTTAATTCTAAAGAGAAATTAACATTGAAAGAAGTAAATTAAGTTGAGAGTTACTCGATTAAGTCAACAGAGTATTAAGAGGATATATAATAAATTTTCCTTAAAATGCTATTCATAATACCAATACTATTATGTATACAGACAGATTACACAATAATCCAGAGTGACTTTTTTACAGAAAAATGAACGAATAACTCTTGAAATTATAAATCTTGGTCACCATAGTCACGGAGCGAGAGAATTTCGCGTTTCCATGGCAACCCCTCTCGGTGATAATACTGAAGAATAATTCAGACTGCCGCCGAACGCTTAAAGAAAGAAAAGAGATGTCTCAATTATTCCAGTCTCGTAATATTGACGAAGAGAAATGATTATGACCTTTACAAAATACTGCATAATGTGTGAAAAACACTGGTATCAGTTATGGACAATGCAGGTTATACGAATATCGTCTAATCACACTGGTTGTGTGGTCCAGTGGTTAGAGCACTAGACTCATCGCAAGGTTGTGAGTTCGAATCCCCACTCTGCCATTGTCTCCACTTTAATAAATAGGCCCAAGAGTAATATCTGGCGTCTCTAAAGTCAGCCACTATGACTGATTAACCTAGACGTTAAATGTTTCTCGGTAACTGACTATACGCCAACTTGGCGTTTACCAGCAAAAATTGCTGTCCTGCCGAGTTCCTACGGGAGTTACCATGAAACAGAACATAAATGGGGCGGGGGGGGGGGGGGAGGGGTGCGCTTAGTGATGGATGTGGGGCAGGGGGAGGGGCGGTGTATATATTTCTTGGGGCATCGGGGATGGTGGGGTTAATCATAAAAGAAAACCAAGTATGTGAATTTTACAGTAACTAGGAGCACGGCTCGGTTTGGAAATAATGGGTCAGTGAAATAAGGGTAAATTTCAAAAAAGAAAACAAATTTTCGAAATATGATAGTAAAATTAAAAAGGGAAATGATTCAAAAATCCGGTTCATTCCCCCACCGTACTGAGCAAGCTCGAACCAGAAAACATATACCATCCCCCACTAAGACCATTTTGCCATTTTGATTATTGATTTCTAACAGAAAGGGGCATTTTTTTTCTAAAAATGTAAATTACAGCACAATTTCATATTTTTGTTGTTGACATTTTGAACTTACATCACGGACTAGAATTACTGCCTTCGATGGAATGAAAGCAGAGTATAATTATAGTAATCACTTGGGTTGGTACATTGGCGGCGGAAGCCAAAAATTTTAGGAGGGGACAACCAAAATTTTTTTGACAAGCAAAAAAAAAAAAAAAAAAAAAAGATTCTCAACCAAAAAATTTCAGGGAGGGCGTAGGAAAATAAATTGACAAGCAAAAAAAAAAAAAAAAAAAAAAAAAAAGGTCATCAACTAAAAATTTAGGGGGGGACCGTCCCCCCTCCCCAAATTTAGGGGGGGACACGTCCCCCCTGTCCCCCCCGCTTCCGCCGCCTATGGGTTGGTAGCACAAATCACAGGGAAACGGGCTTCGTGGGTCATTTCCTCACGAATACATACCCTCATTTTAAATAGACGTGTTTGTTTGAGAATGACAATTAAGAAAGATAGTCATCATCATTAGCCACAGAGTAAACAAAAGCGGAACTATACGCTCCAATTAATACAGATTATAATTTGAACAAGGAAGAAAACTGAAAAGTTGGACACTGTGTATCAGTATCACTAAGATGTGTATTATTTTACACAATAATCGTTGTTCAAAAATTTCATACAAACACGGTTTACCACATGGACGTTGCAGGAGTTGTTTGATAGTTTGAATAACCATGCTTAATCCATAGAGAAAAAAAATCTTTGTCGTTTAAGATTGTCATGTTTTTTCTATTTAAAAAAAATGTAAGATTCATACAAGAAACAGCGTTGTATGAACAATTCTAAACAGAGGGTTTTTTGTTATACTAGTTTGTAGATGAGAGGTCGGGAGGGGTGTTCCCTTTCACCCCCGTAGCATAAGAAACATATAAAACTCCTAGAAAAAAAATGTTGGGTATGTTAATATGCATGAATTGTTGATTATAAACGAAATTACATGTAAAACATTAATTGGAAAGTTATTCATCATTAACGCACATGCAGGTTAAAAACAATATATAGGTCATGAAAGGGATATGCTAATGTTGAAAATTTCAGTTCTTGCCATTTTTTTCTTTCTGTCATGTCCAATTAGACTTCATATATAGACTTGGCGTAGTGCTCAATTAAAGTTCTGCACAATAATTTCCCATCCAAGAACCTGACTCCGGCGAAGAACCAACGTTTATACTTTTTTAAAATAATGATTTCTTTTGCATGTAAAATATTTTCGGACGGGAAAACACACCTCGTATAATTGCAGATGATTCCCCTTTTTGCTTGATTTTCATTATAAAAAACGACATCCTAAAAACAAGACAAAGAAAAAAAGGAAGAAGAAAGAATACATTTTTCCTTTAGAGAACGCACCCTGGATTCGCCACTATGATCACGAAATCAATGAAGTTGATTTTTGAAAACAAAATGTTGTGCTGGTACCATCGAACAGGATGTTCTTTTTTGTTCTGAACCAGGGGGTGGCTTCAGCCTCATAACAAAAATAAATGGTACAACAACGTAAAAAAAAAATCAATCGCAAGTCCCAAATGCGCGCTGTTGATTGGTTTAAAATCAAGTTGCGCATGATTTTTAGAGTTGCGATCGATTGCAACTCTTTCTGCAACGGGCCCCTGCAGATTGAGATCATGTACCTGGCCACCCCCTCCCCTGTCAAAACTGTTCTACGGCCCTGCTGAATACCCTGAACAATCTGAACGGATTATTCATTCAAATATCCAAAATTTTATACTCAGATCCCGCAACAAAACAAATGCGTAGGACAGCTCCTGGATAGCTAAAATATTTTCCTCTCTTGTTGTTCACACACTGGTGTACATGTGCACCCCCCGCCCCCCCCCGCGATTGACCATTGACCAGTCTTTCAAAACCACCCATGTGTTGAATCTACGATGCTGTGCTACATACACTCAATGGGGGTTTCCCCGTCTCAGCAACTTTGACAATAAACCAGACAATTATTTCGTAGGAAGTTTGGAACAAAAATTCCGCATTATGTTACATATTACGAGACATGTTTGTCAGTATGAGTAAACATCATTAATTGCAGAAATTAAGTGTCTTTGACAGTCACCATTTGTTTAATACCAAAACAGAAAAAGGCAAGCATAAACCAGACAAAGATCAGAGATTCAGTAGATATCACTTACATTTTAGTTAAAAAGATGTGTCAATATTTATTTTGTATATACAAATTTTGCAATAGATGTAACGTGTCGTGGCTGTAGAGTTCATTTACGAGTGGACGACTCACATGAGCAGATAATAGTTTAAATCCAGTCCAGGAAATATGTTCGGTACGTCCACTGTGTCGAGAAGAAGAACAGGGAGAAGAATAAGAAGAAGAAAAAGAAGAAATAGAAGAAGAAGAAAAAGACGAATGGGAATAATGAGGAGGAGAAGGATAAGAAGGAGGAGAATTAAGGAGGAGGAGGAGGAGAAATAGAAGAGGAGGAGGAAGAAGAACTCTATTTTTGTATCACTCGATGCACTCGCTCACATAGCACGTAAAACGAACCAACAAAGAGAGTGAAACAATATTAATTCCTATTCTAATCCAAACATAATGTAAGCCAACATTGTGAACTTTATATACCTATCAATTAATCATTATCACGTGAATTCTAATAGATGGTATAATAAGGTCAGACATTACAGAGGTAGACCATTTTCCCGTTGCATCATATCCGACTTACCATCATTACTTTCCTGTATTCATCTCTATTTTGGGTAAATTATGAAAGGGGGGGGGGGGTAGTAGGATGGGATGTGTGATGGGGTTTGGCGACATGAAACAAACGGTTCATTATCATGACCACCAAACTTAATATAGATTCTCAAAGCACATAAAATATTATTTTTAATAATGCACGGTACAAAAGCAACACCACGTTCAGGAAACTTGTTTCAGATGTCCATTTTTTTTAATAATGTAAAATAAATACCGATATCATAATATTACACAAACCCTTGTAAATCCTCCTTTCGATATAACACAAGCAACGGACTTGTGTAATCTCACAACTTTGTTAATGAGAAGAAACATATTAAAGATTTATTATTTCAGACGAAGAAGTGTTTTTATTTTGTAGCACCACGCTTAATTTACATCATCTCTATATCGCACACTTAATAGTAAAAAAAAAACACATTGTGTAAAAATTATTTAAAAAAAAATACCATGCAGGCCTATTTCGTTTAATACTTCTCCCTCTACTTTTATCAGAGGTATCGAACCCTACCACCCACCCCCCCCCCCTTAAGAAAAAGGAAAAACAATACCGGATCTGACCTAGGTTAATGTTGTACTGGTAGTTTCATCCTGTCAAAATTATTGTATTCTCTTGATTCAAATGATAGGTTCAGAATGGGATCAAAACGATATTTTATCAATGACAGGGAGCGTTTACATAACAATACAGTACACCAATAGAAAATAGTACGTTTGTTGCGCGAAACGTTCTAGGCATGACTGATGTGATTAAAACATGGCTGTAAAATGGCTCCTGGCTTAATTTCGCCTATAAGATTTAGGGTTAGAGTTACAATAGTGTTTTATGTTAGGTTTAGGGTACGGTAGGCCTATTAAAACCAATATTGAAGTTGGCCATTCGATTTGTGTGTGGAATTTACAGCGGAGCAATAATGGCCAAAGCAAATGTCACAGAACTAGTAAAACACTCAATGATGTCGTAATTGTCATCTATATAGATGAAATATTATTATCATTATTACACCAGAATACTCACGGAAAGTCAAGAACACGATAAGTTAAAGGGATAGTCAAACTTAATATTTAAGTATTTAATTTTTGAGCAGATCGAGTTTGTTTTAAACAGCCAATCAACAAAAATACAGATGATATGCAGCACAAACGAGCACATACATGAGTTCATTCGAATGTCCTACATTCAATTTGAAAGTTCAATGATACTATAATACTGCCGAAGTCAGATCTGCCAAACCGATCCCAGACCAACCGAATCTATTACGTTATTTTCAATGACGTACAATAAATTGGTCGATGCAATAGGTTTCCTCGGTGTGACTATATCATAAAACAATAAGACATTTTGAATACCTGATGAAGACGATTGTCCAGGTCTGACCGACCGCTTGAAAGACTCCCACTGCTCCAGCTCCCCATGGAATGCGCAGCAAAATCCTGGCGTCTCGATTCCATCCTATAGCTTGTTGTGGTTCATTCGAATCCAAAAAGGCGCCAGAAATATCAATGTATGCAGGTAAAAGCCTTCTTATTCAGGAGACTGCGATGTTCTAAGTCAAATGGCTTCAACATGTCTTGAATATCTAGAATTCAATGTACATTCCAATATTCTGCACATCATCATTTTCAACAATCACGAACAGGTTGAGCTGTGTGTGGGCAACGCGAGCGGTAACTTGCAGACGACACAAACACACGATCGCTCGTATCGGTCAATCGATTACAAAATGTTGGTTTATGCATAGAGCTATGCTCCATGGTTTATGGGTTTATGACTTTATGACATGGCGCGCGCAAATTAATATGACAGATTAATGGCACAGCTTGAAAGTTATATATATGTTAGATTGGTTTCATTGATGGGTAATGAATTTGATTTGAATCTGCAATGGCAGTGCTCCGGGGAGGGGGGGGGGGGCAGTGGGTAACTATCCCCTTTGGTTTTTCAAGTAGGGGGGGGGGGGTAGAAAGAAAGAGAAGGGGGGGGGGGGTAGTATAAATAAAGATATACCGTATCTGTATCGAGTTACTCTACATGTTCGTTACACCCTAGAGCTATTACAGCTGTCTGTGTTGTATAGCTTCATGGTTACACGTTACCTGTTCTTATTCAATATTGAGGGGGGAAAAGACGTCTCCGAATGAATATATAAAAAAGAAGGAAAAATACAATTTATATGTATTATCTACGAAACCGTCAGATTAGAACGTGTTATTGGCTTTATGTGAATTACTCGTCACGTTGATTTCCACGGTCTAATGAATAATATACTAGCCCCGATCACTGTCACATACACCTGAACAGCTTATCTCAAGCAGACGATTGTAACTGAATGACAAACATACAACGTAGATGGCAGTCACTAGAGTATGAAAATACGCCACGTGCATCATCATCATCCGTTAAAGTACAGTCCACCAGGTTGGTGTATCATCGTCACTGATTTGGAGATAACTTAATAACATTCGAATGAATTCATCGATTTCAATAACAATGATCGAAGCAGTTGTGGCACCAAGGAGGGTGGGGGCATGGATGCGTTTTCCACCCCTAGTAAGAAAGAAGCGTTGCCCTCCCCTGTGCCCCGGAAATTTTGAATACTGAAAAAAAAGGAGGCTTGTAGACCTCTGTGCCCCAAAAATTTATATTGCCTCTCCCCGCTCCCCTATTTGAAAAATCATGGTACACTGTAAAAACTGTGGTGTTAAAACCTTCACCAATTGGTGTTAATAGAGGACCACACCCTGAGGTGTTAAAATAACACCCTAGAGATTGAACATAACACAAAGAGTGTACATGTGTGTTGTAATAACACCTATATGTGCAAAACTAACACCACGAATTTACCACCGGTGTAAAATATCTGGTGTGGTCCTCTATGTACACCGAATAACACCACAGTTTTTGCTGTGTACCACCACTGCAATAAATTGCTCCATTTATTTCATTTCACCATTGAGCCTATGAATTACTTTTAGATGCTTCTCATTATAGGTGATGACATGAGAAAATGTTATTCATATACCCATTCATATCCAAGCAACCATGACTAAAATACACCCTTGATTAGATATTCCTTTCACAATAAAAAAAAACAACAAATCTACCAAAAGACAAAGCTTTAAATGTCCAAAGTAAATGATCCCCTAAGTTTGTTGTCGATTGTCAAGAAAGGCAATATAAACGATTTAAAATCATAATATAATCGTGTTTATGAATCACCGAGTCGACGCATGCGACCCGTTTCATTAAACTTGTTACAATAACAGTTAAAGCCATGCACTGAAATCGTTTGATCCGATTGCTTGATAGTAAATCTGTTATAGAAATTGTGCATTTGTTATTATAACAAGTCATTATCAAACGGGACCCAGGGTAAGTTTTGAGACTTTATTCGTTTTTTTTTATATAGGCCTACACTGTTGCGATCGTTACGACCCCACCCCCATACATCGATCCATTAACTATAAGCTTAAAACTAGTTCCAAGGCAGTCCCCGATTCAAGTATATAGAAAGATCGAAGAAAATAACAAATCTCTGCTTTAAATACAAAAAAATTGTCTTTTACTTTTTTTAATGTTCATATCCCTTAAGTAATTGTTATAGATAAATAATGAAAATCGAATTACTGAGCATGCAGTCGACTGTTGCCACTGTCCAATCAGCATGTGTCAAAATCAGTTCTTGAAATACTAAATTAAGTAAACGAAATTTGTTTTCACCATGCATAACAAGAAATAATTGGCGGGATATAATGTTCCATTGATAATAATACGCAGTATAGGATTAGGAAGATTGATGTCAATTATGTTCCAAGATTTGATTTGAGATCCTTTAGGAGTTTATTTTAGCACTCTTTCATTGCTATTAATTTTAAGAGGTGTCAATATTTTAGCACTTTTGTGAGCTTTCATTAAGTCAGCTAATTTTGAATAAAGTGTTGTTTTCAGCACTTCAGCATGTGACCCGTTTCATTAAACTTGTTACAATAACAGTTAAAGCCATGCACTGAAACCGTTTGATCCCATTGCTTGATAGTAAATCTGTTATAGAAATTGTGCATTTGTTATTATAACAAGTCATTATAAAACGGGACCCAGGGTAAGTTTTGAGACTTTATTCATTGTTTTTTTTTCTTATATAGGCCTACACTGTTACGAGTTTATTAGGAGTTTATTTTAGCACTCTTTCATTGCTATTAATTTTAAGAGGTGTCAATATTTTAGCACTTTTGTGAGCTTTCATTAAGTCAGCTAATTTTGAGTAAAGTGTTGTTTTCAGCACTTCAATTTTAGGGCGTTTTACATCACTTTAGAATCTCTTTATCAATCCATCTCTCCCTTTCTCTCATGCTCACTTTCTTGGTCACAAAGAGAATATTCAATATGTTGGCTATGGTTTAATGCTCCTACTTTCCCTTTTCTTATTTATTACATGAAATCAGGAAAATGAAATTTATGTTTGAATAAAGGTAACATTATATATTTTATACAAAAGATTAAGTGGGATACATCATCAGATTGCTCATTGTAATACATGTACATGAAAACATGAATAGAACTGCATGTTTCACAAAAATAATATGTAAAACGTTAAAATATCATTTCTTTTTTCCTCGTCTGATTTTAATCAAATTGTTAGTGTCGTGTTTGCCAGATTTAACTTATTATGAACTTCAAATCATACTATTTTAGGCCTGGAGTATACCCCCTTTAAGACCAAATCTGGATCAATGCGCATAGAAAATGGATTCCAAATCAATTACTTAACCGTTGCAGTAAGCACATCCCAAAGCACATAAAAAATATCTCTTCATTAATTTATTGTCAACCCCGATACAGACTTACAGTGTGATGAACAGAAAAGATTAGGAGTGAAATATGATTCCATAATCTTTTATTTTTCATTCCGCAAAAAATAATTCAAATGAACAATCTCAGTATTAAAAGGAGAACTACAATTCGAATTCAAAATAAATCGTATCTAAAATTTCAGATTGAATAAATTTGAAAATGACAAGACCACACACCCTTGACCTAGATCGAACACGAATGAACCACATCGAAAATAATTTGAAAGAAAGTACAAGTGTAATGAGTTCATAAAGCAAAGATAATCTAAATAGCACATGCAGTACATTTATTTGATGGACACTTTCAATATAATCTACTGCGCTCTTGAACCCTCCGAACGCGGGGGAGCAAAAACTACCTATGATTACACACTCTGGCAACATTGCCACAAGTTGCTAAACCGAGCTAGGCTTTGATAGAGGCAGTAAGTGAAGACTAACCGTTGTGTGTAGACTAAATATTAATGAAGACGTAAATTTCGAGATTTTCTAGTCCCTTTCACAACAAACTGGTAAAGTTTCCGACAATGTCCGAATTCCGAGAGGCACAATCATTACAAAGGTAAGTTTGTAAGTACAGTATAATGGAACGGCGACTATTAAACACTGAATGAATTATATCATTCCATCTTTATCATAACATACGTATATAATATACATGTATTACATCTAATCATTTACATGATAAATGATTCGTTACCGACTTAGGAATTTAACTTAGGAATTTAACTACAATGCCGAACATATGACTCCAAATCAAGTCTATATACATGTTTTTGAACAGAATCTTGATACAGGAAATGGTATAAATTGAATAATAATGAAAACATACTAGTAATACAAAAATTCACTACTTGCAATGTTAACAAGTAAGCCAGCTAACCATGCATGGTACTTATTATCTACGAATACACATGATGAACAAAAAAAAGAAAGAAAGAAGAAACAAATATCGGTATAGGCCACATAATAAACCGAACTCGCCTACATGCAAGTGTACCTACATAGGTATATTACATTTTTTGTTTGTTTCTAAGACTGTAGGCCTATATAATACTGTAATACTAACATATATCCAGAAGATCACTTGAAGCATATCTTCTATATGGCAGTGAAGATTAATACAATTCATTCTTTACTATCCCCTGAAGAAATGGTATAGGCCTACTACCAAATTTGCGAAACAATCTCCCAACACAAAAGTAAATTCCATGCCCAACCACAATTGCAACCCAATGTGGTTATCAAATTAAAGTCATGCATTGTCAAGTTTTCATTACAAACACATACATGAACGTTTATGGGGGGGGGGGGGGTGGGTCGGTACCATGGCCCTATTTCTTTGGGGGTGCTGCGTGTATTAATCTCCATAGGCAGCACCCCCAGGTATTTTGGAAAACATGTGAAAATTTTGTAGCCAAACTTTTTTTATTTGCTTTTCAAATCGCTCGGGACCAATTTGGCCTCCATTTTTCGTGAAACCTTTTTTTTTTTTGCTTTTCAAATTTCTCGGGTTTAATATGACCTTCATTTTGGAGTGAAAACTAAAAAAAAATTCCATCAGCACTCTCAGTGAAAAAAAAAAAAACATTACCAGGGCCATGGTCGGAACATTTGTTCCGACTAATTGGTATTATATCAAATTGACTAACTCAGGCGGAGTCACCAAGCTGGGGAGCGTTTCGTATAAGGATTTCGAGTGTTTTATTCCAGTTACCATAGTAACGAGTGCTTCTCAACCATCAAATTCAAGGAAAGTTGTCAGATCTGACAACGTGGCAGACAAAAAATGTTGAGGAAACGCTTCCCTGTTCATCAAAATATCTGTGATGGACAATTTGGTCGATAATGACTGATTCCCATTCACAAGGCATGAGGGACAGTGGGACCTTACTAAATATACATGTATATGATAAACAGCAATCGCATAATCACAGCCATTGATGTATGATACTGGCCCAGATAATTCAAATATTTGATACAGTAAAAAAAAAGAGGTTTACAATAACGTACATGAAAAGCACAATTACATTGCATATCTAATGCATAAAGAGCCATTTTATCACATAAATAATATCAAGATCATATCAATAAAGAGCAGTTCGGTAGTCTGAATAGGAACGTAATTGTGAATTTTGTATTATATATGCATATAATATATAAATAGGCCTATATCACCTTTCTTGGCCATACTGCCATGAGTACTCTCTACCATTCAGTAAACAAATAATCCCTCGTAAAATTAATTCTGTACTTCTCGTTGGATAAATCTGTAACGAGATTTCAATAACTAACTTTAACATTTGAAAGAAGTTCACTCGTTGATTGAAGCCAATAGAGAATAAAAATGGAGGTGGCTATATGCCACGTGTAATAAGTTGGTTGAAATAATTCATATTTAATTTTTTGAGGCGCCTTTTCGTGAAATTTAACTAGAGAGAAGAAAATTAAATTGATCAATCAGCGACAAATACAAAACTTCATAATAGGGATCGAGGGGCGAATAAAAAAAATGTAAATTGTATGGATTATACCTACTGCTGCCAAAAAGAGAAAAAAGGACCTACTTTGCGCCCCAAAATGCCACCCTCAAAGAAAAAAATAAAAGAGGTGGAGGGGTCATTATTGTAATTTATTTTCATATTTTCCTCTTAAAAATCTAACGAGACAAACAGAAAGAAAAAAAATGCAAGCCTCCACCCCGATCAACGACTGTCAATAATCATATTTTGACCTCTGGAATGAGGGTAAACAGTGGCAGCTGAGATTATAATGTATTTACATTTGTTTTTAGATTTTGAAATACAGCAATTAGGTCTTTTCACCTAATTCAGAGAAATTGCGAACAAAATTCGTCTTACTGATAGTGTAGATGACCACATGTCAACAAGAAAATCATTTCTCTTTATCAAGTTTCAACTGTAGATTTTTCATCTGTAATTTTAGAGGGAGAGGGTTAGCCGCTGAATTGAAATAATATTTTACAAGCGTGAAAGGATTATTACAAATGAACAATTGAGTGGACTCGACGTAGACCTTCCGATTTGAGGCCCATATTCAGATAGCTCACATTTTATCTTTTTTTTTACATTCGACTGATATCTATATCCCTTCAAAGAGCTTTTAAGAAATGATACATTTTTCATCACTTTTGTTTCGTGTGTGCATTTGCGCCTCTATTTCGGCGTCGAGTCTTTCTCTTTCTTGTCTTGCCCTGTCCCCGCGGCAAGTATTTCTAATTGTCTTGCCAAGTTCTCAGCGGCACGTCTCTCTCTTTCCTGTCTTGTCCTGTTCTCCGCGGCAAGTCTGTCTCTTTCTAATTGTCTTGCCCTGTTCTCCGCGGCAAGTCTGTCTCTTTCTAATTGTCTTGCCCTGAACTCCGCGGCGAGTCTTTCCCTTTCTTGTCTTGTCCTGTTCTCCGCGGCAAGTCTGTCTCTTTCTAATTGTCTTGCCCTGTGTTCCGCGGCAAGTCTCTCTCTTTCCCGTCTCGCCCTGTTCTCCGCGGCGAGTCTTTCCCTTTCTTGCCTCGCATTTGCTTCCATTCTCCTTTCCTCTCTGGCCCGGTCTTCCCTGATTTGCCTTTCGATTTCAAACTGTTCTTCAATATCTTCCTGATCGAACTCAAGTTCCTCCGGTTCGTATTCTTCTTCCTCCTCATACTCATCATAGTCCTCATAGCCGAAGGCACCACTCGGCCATGCCGCTCTGGTAGCTCCATCCATCTCGGTAGCTACTCGGTTACCGGCGGTCAAACGATGACTCCCCCCACCAATATTCGATCCACATTCTGGACACTTGGTCTCTTCCATAGCACCCCCACATTCCCCAATGGCATAAACATGACCCTTGGGGCATTTGTACCAATGTCCTTGACTAAGACCGATGGCTTTGATGATCTGAACGCGTTCTCTATCAGTGATGCCAAGCACTACTTGCCCCATTTCCTTCTTAAATTGACGGAGATGCTGAGTAGCCTGAGCTTCATCCTTGACGGTAAAAGGTGAAGCCTTGTCGACGATTTTGTCCAAAGCTTTTAGATGGCAACTCTTCATATTTTGACTCAACCTTGTCATGTTGCGAGTGAGAACCGTCATGGCCTCTACCTGGACACTCACCCGAGAGACCTCCCTCTGTATATCGTTCATCTGCTGATCTGTGAACTTGTCCAGCTCGCCCCCAGTGACTTCGTTCTTCAGTTCTCGCAGTCGCACTTCTATCCCATGCTTTCGAGTTTTCAACTGAAACGTGAAACTGTTACCAGTGGATACCTTGGTATGGACATCTGCAATTGCCCGCAAGAAGGCACATCTGTTCAAGCGAGCAAGTATTTTCTCGAGGTGTTTCATCTGATTCAGATCACCGATAAGTTTCTGAACATCTCCTTCTTCAATAAATCTTTGTCTACAAGCCACATGGCTTCGAAGTTGAGACAATTTATCCCTGAGCTCCTTCGTCTTGCTCTCGATCTCCACCTCACTTCCTCTCATTTTCGTCTTCACATTCTCCACATCTCCTAAAGTTTGCTTGATGGTATTCCCGTAGCGAAGATTCCTCCGAATTGACGTTTTGCACTTGGGACATCCTTTCAGCTGAAATCAAAACCATTGAAGTGAAATTAAGAATTTAACATAAGCCTCTTATTTAACAAAAAACAAATACAGTGTTTGATATCATTAACCTCTTAAAAATATACCCCAAGGTCTATCAACCAGAAGGTCCACATTTTGTCAAAAGAGAAGCGTCTCAAATCGATTCGAAACAGATTAAACATATTTAACAATGGCCCTTGGAGGCGGGGGGGGGGGGAGGGGGCCGGGGGTGCACCCTACAAGATTTTTTAGGGGTGGTGCGTATGTTATTTACCACAGGCTGCACCCCCTCGTAATCAGATTGACAAAGAAATGCTCCCAAAATAATGACAGAGATGAGGGAGCAATAACCCTGTAATTTTGCTCGTCATTTTTCTTTCCTGACACCCGAACAAAGCCCCTGAAAAAAAATCCCGCATCCCCTATCTAAAAATTGTTCCCAGGACCCTGTATTTTATCCCTGGCCTTTGCGGCAGTTGTATGCAAAACAATCCGACATAAAAATACAAGACATAATATAATACACAAATTGAATTGAAATCCAGAAATATCTTTAGTAGAGAGAAAAGAATTGAAATGAAAACAACCAAGGCTGTTTGGTGTTGAAAGCATTATGCACGAAGACCTTCTTTCACAAGATCTTCACATTCGGCTTCCTAAGTTTTAGATAAAATAATCGGGAGCTATTTTCACAAGTTTCTCGCATTGATATCATTCAAAGCTGATCAGATCTTGATCTTTCTTCAAGTCACAAGAACAACAGCCGAGTTCTCTTTGGAAATAACATTAAGTCCTGACGAAGGTAAATGTACAATTTTGATACATAGCGCAATGAGGAAATATTGCGGATTTTAGATGAAGTGCACTATTTTCTAAAACTTGCAAGCGAGCATGTAATACTATTTTTTTTTAATTGAATCATATGTGATTTTTCATTCTCGTTTATTTTAATTTTGAAGAGAAAAATGGAGGATTGGGTCAAGCCCCTATCCCTCTACATGCAGTACACAAGAAATGAATATGAACCTGGATAGTGACGTCATCGCTGCTCTCTTGGGTTATGCTCATGTAGTGATCCAAAGCCTCCACCTCGATTACGTGGCCACAGTCCTCTAACTGGACAAATCTGTAAGAGTAAATTAATGATAAGCATATTATCCAAACTGGGCGTTGTGGCGTGCGCCTGTAATCCAAGCTGTGGGGAAGTTACAAATTGATGCAGAGGTTCGAGGTTCGAGCCCCGGTCACGTCTTCCGGATGGTGACGTAAAAGGTCGGTCCCAGACGTAAATAATCATATCTGATTGATACACGTCTGACAAAACTCAAATACATACATACAGTGACTTAATAAAATCTCAACTGGTAAAATGGTTGAATTAAAATTTGAATACTTTTACATTTCTCAAGTTTCGGCTAAAGCTACCAAAATTGTACACAAAATATTAAGTCATTATCTTTGGAAATAAGTACTGAATAACTGTGAAAAACATCACCCTTTCTATGAGGGACATATACGTTTATGGTAGCAGCGTATCTGAAAGAATTTGCCTGAAACAACTGCAACTTTTTTTTTGGCTAACCCTACCATTCTTATTCTTACCTTGCGTCTTCTTCATCCTCACTGCCGAAGAGAATCTCTGTAACTTCTTCTCTGTCGCACACACGGCACTTGGTTGGGCATCTTTCTCCGCACATTCCAATGCAGGGATGTCCGCAAGGAAGATTCTTGTTGCAGGGTTCATCACATGGCTTTCTGTCGCAAGGTTCTCCACACAACTTCCCACAAGACACATGAGGACATCGCCACAGACAAGGTTCCTTACAAGGTATGCAAGCTTCTCCGCAGAACTTCCGACATTCGCTGTGCTGACATCTATTTTGACACTTCTTAGTGCAGGGAGGGCACTGGGCTGCGCAATTACTTTCACAAGAATGACCACAGACAAGCGTCCGACCACATGGCTGCTGACATACCACATGTAGTCTTCCTCGTCGACATCTTCCACAAGTTCCAGAGCACTGGTGTCCACATGCAAGGATAGAGTTACAAGGCTCAGGACAGGATTCTGGACCATCACAACAACGCACCTCTACAACGTGCTTGCAAGGCCAGTTGGATTTCGTCGTTTTCTCAACACAAGAATCCTGTTTGCATGGGTTTCCACAAATTCCAGTGCATTTGTGACCGCAGCTGAGCAACCGTTCACACTTATCTCTGCATGTAGCATGGCTTGGGGAGAGACGACATGGGAGGCGTTGGAAGTGGCCGCAAGGTAACTTTTTGTCCACCATCTCCTTGCACTTGGTGTCACAAGGTTCTGAGCAGGTCCTGGTGCATTTGTGATCATTTTCACAGATGGTCTTGTTGCAAGGTTGTCTACAGATGAGTCTTCCTCGTGCAGAGTCATGGTCATGACAGAGTTCCTTACATCCGTGCCCACAATCCAGACGAGCTTGACATGGCAGTCCACAACCACTCTTCTCTTTTAGCTGCAGAAATCCATCTACCGAAGAAACGCTGATCGGATTATCCGGGTGATTAGGGCATGTTAACTTAAGAGAGCGATCAATCCACTCAAGTCGTCTTGCTTCTTCTACAATCCTACCCCACATAGGAGACTGGCTTGACAGGAACGAGAAATTCCCAATGATGTACAGACCTCTTCTCGCGCTGCTTAACACCTTGGTAATACGTTGATCCAAAAGCAGACATCCAGGCCTGCTCGCCCTTTCGCTTGCGTTACTCATGAACAAGACGATGTCATTCCCGCCTCTGAAGTTATCAACAGTAAGAATTCGGTCTCTGACGTCTTTACTGAAGAGATCTTGCTGTGAAGAAAATGAGATGAGGATCGAGATCTGTTTCCGTACGAAGCCCTTACCGATCAGATAATTGAAAAGTTCCATTAAAAATGAGGCTTCGTAGTTTGCCACAGACGTACGTGCATTGTGATCTATGAGAAACACATTCTGTTGAATTCCGTTAACTGATGGCTTCTCAATGACCGACTGATCATGGTCATATTCATACTTGAATAGCTGACGGCTGAGCTTGGATGTAATTGGACTCATTCGATGCTGCTCTTTTAGTTCATACACGGAGTAATTAGCGTCGACTAACTGTTGCAGGAGAGAAGCGTGGATGCCATGCATTTCTGCTACCTTCCTGACTGCCTGAAATTGGTCTACCTTTGGGACACTTTCTCCAATGAGGATAAGCTGTTGGCAGCCAGATGAGATGACAACAGTTGTGATTGACTGAAGAACATCAGCTCCTTCTTCAATGATGATGACTCGTGGGCTGATACGTTGTAAAACCCTTTGGTTCTTGGCTGCCGATGAAGCAGTCATGCCTATGACAGATGAAGCACTCAGAATAGTTTCATCTACGGCATCATGCATCTTCTGACACTCAAGGCAGATATCTTCCATTTCCTTGAAGATAGTTGCAGCTCTCTGGCGGCCTCTGGCTTCTAGTTTGGAAGCCCATAATCGGTACATCTTCCATCGGTCCTGTAGGGCCAGTTTCCACACATCATCTATCTTCTTGGATTCGGAATCTGTCATCATGTCCTTGGAGCCAAGTTGCTTACTTACAAAGTTCCTTGCTTGTTCTGATATGCGTTGGTCTAATGGATCTAACCCGAATGGAAGATTCTGCTCAAACCATCCACCTTCGTCTCCATCGGGACATACAAACCGTGTCAAATTGAATGGAATATTTTCCTCAAGTTTTTCAAGATCATCGGTTTGGGCTTTGTCTGACAAAAGCCACTCAAAAATAACTCCATGTGATTTCTCCTTTTTCATGGCTTTAAGCTTCCGGAAGTGTTTTCCATCAATGACGACTTTAAGGATCTCTTCCGCGAATACCTTCGTTTGAAGATTTTCAAGATTGGCTTGTACATCCCCAAGTCTGGTCTTGCATGTTTCCAGTTTTTCAGTTGACAACTGATCTTCATAAGCTGTTGAAACAGACTGTTTTTCACGAAGATATTCAAGTTGATATTCTTGAAGTGCTTTTCTTGTATGCTGACCGGCCCATCGGACTATTCCAGTGCGTTGAAAGAATGACACCCCAGTCAGATATTCATCAAGGGTAGCTTTACTGGCACACATGAAAAGAAGTGGTCCACTACCATTTCTTCCTCTGGTATTACCCCACCGATCCTTGTTTAGAACAAAAAGCTGTGTAAGCTTGAGACCTACATGTGTTTTGCCTGTGCCTGGCGCGCCAGTGATGACGGTCAACTGATTCTTCAGAGCGGCCTGGATAGCGGATAATTGATACTCATCGACACATAGCTGATCAATTGGAGGCCAGTTCTCAAGTTGTTGCAGAGATGCCCTCCATGTTCTAGGCTTTGATCGCGTTGTAGTGTATTCATCTTTGATCAAGGAACCAACATCGTATTGTGTTTCAGGATCTTTTTTTAGGTGACAAGAAAGCTCATTTTCAGCCACTTTGTAGACAACATGTGGTACCAAAGGAAGGGAAGTGCTATTGATTTTCTGCATTGCATCTAGTACCTCGTATGATTCTTCGACATATTTTCGAGAATCGAACATGAAGAACTGAACACCCGACATTAGCAATTTAATATCTTCTAACCTAAGGAGTCGAAGATCTACGAATCCCTTCTTCAACCATTGTGGGTCACGCTTGGCCACTGTGGCAAAGACCATGTCATGAAAATGGTTGTTGGTCAGACAAACCATATTCCCGAAGGAAAGGATCCTTGTGGTTTCCCAGGAAACATTATTGAGAGAAGAGGCGTTGAACTGAACGCGAAATGTCACACCTTTAGACGTATGCGTCGTGATGATTTCATACAACTTGACATCATCGATGATATGGCATTTCCTCTTCGCCGCATCTAGCCCGATTTCTCTCTTTACTTGGTGATACTTGGAGATCACTGCACGAAGGGGTTGCACAATGTCTTCCCTCAGAATTCGAAAGTGGCATTCCAAATATGTTTTAACAGAATGGCCCTGATCAGCTAGTGCATCATGAAGTCTTGAATCTTCTGTGTCAGCTACCTCTCCTGCAGTAGGAAATATGGGGATAGAACGCCTGTCTACCGTTGATTCTTCTTGAACATCTTTTCCTTTATCAAGTATCATCCTGACATCATTGAGCCCTTGTTCATATCCTTTCCTTTGGGGAATATCCAGTCCATACTTAATTGTATCGTGGACCACTGCTGCGACCATCTTTAAGCTCTCCTTACTTCCGCATCGAAGCTTCTTGAATGCCACCAACACCTTAATGGCTTTCAGGAGAATATTCCCATTAGAACACAGCTCAGGCTTCATCCTGCACTTCAAGACGAGCAAAAGCAGGTGAATCTTGATGAATTGGTTGCTTGCTAAGAATCGATACACCTCCTTTGCATCATCACCTCCTATCTTCGAAACTGTGATAAGAACATCAAGAAGACTTGCCATAATCTCACCCCCTATGTCATCGTCAAGAAGCAGTGTTTCCAAGAGTGGTTTCCGAGCTCTCATTGCAATCGCTAACTTCCTTTCATCTCGTTTCAGTTGATTTAGTTCCTGTACGGTAAGTTTAGGGCCGAAGAGCTGCAAATTTTTCCCTTTGTTTCTGTTCCTAGGCCTTTTTTGTTTTCCTGTGGTACTGCTAGAAACAGAGGATACCGACTCGGTATCACTGACGACGCTTCCATTGTCATCCTGTAGAGTACACGGGGAAGGGTATCTAGCTGTCATAATGGGATGAGTATCCGTTGGCCTGGGCTCATGTGTAAAACACTAGCCAATAGATAGACTTTAGATGTGTGTCCTTTTACTGTTGTTTCGACGGTGATAAGAACCTTTCAAAGAATGTTTTCTGGTGCCTTATTCAGCAAACTCCAATGGAAACTGTAGCGGGAAAAAAAAATCAAAAGAATACAAACCATGAATTAGAACAAATCTTCTATTACACACATATACATTGTATGCAGAAATTACAAAAACGGTATGGGGAATCCAGCCTTGGCAATAAAATGTTGTGTTGGGAAGCAGAAAAATAAATAAAACAGAATGGTGAAAGTTTTAAAGAAATCGGACAAGTAAAAAGAAAGTTATAGCTGCTTTAAAATTGATACCACTAATACTATGTAAATTTCAAATGGGCAACTGGGTAAGTAATTAAATTATGACACGGGGCAAGGACAACTTTCCCATAGGCCATGTACTTTATTATCAAGGATTTGTGGTTTTCTCCTAAGTAACCATTCCTCTGGGGCAGTAGTCTAAATATAACCCATGTAGTATATTGTTTTATGTCCTCATGAAAGAAAAATGTAATTTGAAATAAAACTTTTGGGAAAAATGAAATTTTAGCAATAATATGTACTTGGAAGAATAGTCCTTGCCTTATATCACTATGACATCCCATATGCGGCCAATTTGAAGTCTCCATGAGAATAGTGATTACCAATATTTACAACTTTTAAAAATTCATAACTTTCTTCTTGTTTGCCCAATATTGTTCAAACTTTCACCCATCAACTTGTCTGATTTTTCTTTTCCTTATAAAACAGGTTTTTATAATTAAGGAATGAAGTAGGCAATTGGTTGATTAACTTCAAAGTCCTTTACTATGACAGTACCATATTTTAACATGTTTTGGAGGTAAAACAAAAAAGTAATTTTATATGAACACGATACATCTAAATGCAAAATACCTTATTTGTAGAGGTAATATTGATTGATGAACAGATTATTCACATTTTTCAAAGATATCATAATTTAGACAGAATAGACATATAGTCACAGGCCATGTACAAGACCTCGAAAATTTGTTGAAGTACAAGTTTTTTGTTGTTGATTGGTGTTCCAAATGGGTATTGAAGTAAATTCAGCTTGGTTGCCCCATTGGCATGAACCTTGATCATTCTTTTTTGTAATTAGCCCAATCCGCTAATTAGCATGTACACACTATGTAGGCTAATATGCTCTTAACCTCAAAAGACTAAAAACAATAATGATACAAAATTCTAATGTTACCTGTGACGAGGAATCCATTCATGACACTAGTTTTTATTTTCAAATAGTAACAATCATCGTAATCAGCCTAATTAGCAGTAAAATTTGTGAATTTCTATCTAGAGATCCCCCCAACCCCCTCCTACACACAACCCTTGCAGGGTTTTCTCTGACAATGAATTCATTTATGACACTATAGTTTTCTTCTTTTTTAAAAGTCTTATTGATGTAATGGTTGTAATTATCATGCGCTAATTAACACAATAAGTGCAATATATCTTTTTGTCAAAATAAAAGAACGACCTGAAAACATAAATGATACGGCTCTTCTTGATCATGATGAGGATTTCATTCATGACACTAAATTTCCCTTTTAACTAATTTCGTAAAATGCGAGTCTCAAAATAATGTTCCCATCATTTAGCTGAAAAGACGTCACTGGGACATATAGTATATACTTGACAAGGGTGTTTTGTTCCATCTCTCTCTTTATTTTCCCCTTATTATTTGTTAATCCACTAAAAGGATGAATAGGTATCAATTACCGCCAGCATAATAAGACGAGAGGTTGAAAAAACATGCAATATCTCGCGTTAGAGAACGTAACTCGAGTACACAATTACAAAAACGTCGACTGGTAGTAATACAGTTAATGTTATTTGCATATACGGGTTTTTGCTACTTTATAAAATATATTCTTGTATAAATCATACGCAGAATGGAACTACGAACTGGTCCAAGTAATGCCACGAATGATTTTATCATCACACCAGAGGGGAAGGGGGGGGGGTCTCTAAGTCCCTAAATATTTTATAAGCTTACATTATATTTTGCCTAATTCATTTGCTGAACTGGCAAACGTATCCGCATTTATAATTTTCCCACAAGTCAAACTATGCTTAAAATGTTCTTATTCATGTCAGTATGAGAAGTCTCCTGTTCCATGTTTATCATTATTACACAAAGTAGCTAAAATGTTCCGTTTTTCACGTCTGAATTTATGAAACCTCAACAGTACCCTCTAGATGATTTATAGCTGATTTTCAAGTAGCATTCCTTGAAATTTTTCTTCTTAAATATCAGTAATAATATAATATAACACATTCCAATTTCAACTCGTGATCGCGTTCGTCGGATTTATTGTTATTTGGATACTAGCCTTTTGTTCAAGATTACAATACGGGCTCGGGGTAAAAATGGCAAAGGTAGTGGCAGAGGTAATAATGGCAGAGGTAAAAATACCAGAGGTAATAATGGCAGAGGTAAAAATGGCAGAGGTAATAATGGCAGAGGTAAAATTGGCAGAGGTAAAATTGGCAGAGGTAATAATGGCAGAGGTAAAAATGGCAGAGGTAATAATGGCAGAGGTAAAATGGCAGCTGTGGGTAAAATATGGACAGCCTTAAGCCCCCATGCAATGAATTGTCAAAGATCAAATTAGAAGTGCATGTCACGGTCAGACATTTCATCATATCATTATATCTTTATCGGCCTAACAATGCTATTTACGAATTCGTTGGAGGTGTACCGTAAAGGCTTTTTAAAAAGAAATCAAACGACAGATATTTTCCATTCAATTTATCAGGAGCAAAATGAAACTGCACTATTCTCATTCATCATTTTATAATATTCCTTTTTGTCTGGCTGTTTTTTTTTATAATTAAGTTTTGCCAGGTTTACCGATGAAAAAGAGGGAAGAGGAGACATAAGAGAGGTGGAGAGACAGAGAGGGTTAGGGGTGGGAAAAAACATAGAGAACATAGCGGGGAAAGCTTAGACGTTGAAATTGTCACTAATGATTGTGGTTAAATATTATGTTCTTATTTGTAATGTCGTCTGTACTATTCTTTTTAATATTTGAATGACAATAAGCATGCGTTCCCAGGCTTGGCACTGAATATGTCACTGATTATGAAAATAAATGATAATCTTGTTTTGACTGGTAAACCAATTTGGGGTCGATCGAGGGGGACCGTCTGGTTCAGATTCTTTGCATAAAAGAAGACCCTGAACCTTCTTTACCACTACATCCAATATGATATAAACGGCTTGATGGTCATAACCCTTGGAAGCGCGTAAGCAGCACCCTCTTGGTAATTAGTTTGGTATGCTAAAAAATATCTGATTGTTATCATTTTTATTGTAATTCTTTTTCTGACCCAAAAGAACTTCACTTAGTTGAAATAATTTTTTGAGTCACTTTCCCCCTTAACCAAATCCCCTGTGATTTTAGAGTGAAAACTTTTTTTTCTCGGCTTTTTAACAAACCAGCACCCCATATCTCTTTCATTTTTGCCTATGCCATCTTTACCTTTGCCATTTTCAACTCCGCCATTTTTTACACTGTTAGAAAATTTATACTTAAATATAAAAAATTCCTGCAACAGAGTCTGGAGAACACTTGTAATCCTACTGCACTGTGAAATCCTACATGCATGCGTTTGTATAAACTTACAGAAAATTGGTATTTTGTGCATGTATCCTTACAAATTTATTGTAATAAAACTGATTGCCCTTTATTTAAAAAACATATCTGCTCTGTAAAATTGTAGAAAAATTGTGGAAAATCCTCCTGTTATTATAATCTTCAAAATTATTATTATTGTTTTCTGTAAAACCTGTTTTTTTAATTTTTCTTCTGTAGAATCTACTGTTTTTTTAATAGTGTACCTCGGCCACTTTTACATCTGCTATTATCACATCTTCCATTTTTACCTATTTTCATTTATGCCTCTGCACTTTTTATCTCTGCTCTTTTTACCTCTGCCATTTTTATCTCTGCCATTATTACCTTTGCCATTTTTACCTCTGCCATTTTTACCTCTGCCATTTTTACCTCTGCCCTTATTACCTCTGCCATTTTTACTTCTGCCATTTTTACCTCTGTCATTTTTACCTCTGCCAATTTTACCTCTGCCATTTTTACCTCTGCCATTTTTACCTCTGCCATTTTTACCTGGCACCTACAATACGTGCGTAACATGTCAAGTTGTTAACGCCATTATCTCCATAAATTTTACTCGCGTTTTCCTCTTGATAGCACAAGTCATATCTTCTTCATGCGTATTTTCCATGTCCAAAAGAGCTTTAAACGTTCCTTTCCGGGTCGGCCTATGTACAGAATTTCAGCTCGCGCTTCGCGCTCGCATTGTCCATTTAGTGAGATACTGTTTATGATTAAATGCTTGTATGCTGATATACTGTACAATAATGAAACGGTAGATGCAGAAAGAGAGAGAGAGAGAGGAGGAGGGCGCGTTATAACTTAGGAGAAAATACAGCAAAATGTTTATATACCCCCCCCCCGCTAAAGGTAGGCCCTACGTGGGATCGAGTAACGCCCATGAATGGCAGAGACAAGGTATTTCTAAAGGTGGCAGAGACAAGGTATTTCATGTGTCCGACTGTCCGTGGTGTTTGCACGTAGGTGCTAGGCAGAAATGTCACCATCCAATGTACTACTGCATTCATGGTTACAAGTAACATCTAAATGCATCCAAACTAATAATCAAATTTAATAAGTTTCGATCTAGTGGATCTGATTAGCATATAATAATATGTCTTGAGTTAGATCATTTTCTGAGGGAATTTATATTGCTTTTTAGGCCCTACTTCACTTTCCTTCTCGAAGACTGTACATTTTTTTGCAAACCAAACCGATGTGGGGCCCGGTCTCATAAAACATGGACAAGTATATCTTTATCCATCAACCACGGGGTTTGTTCTATATTGTCAATTTTCTATTTCAATTTAATTTTTCAATGTCAATTTGTTTTAGTTCATTTGTCAACAGAACAAAGTAAAGTGATCAAAATAATTATAATGACATTTGCAAATGAAACTTATACAAACAATATAAATTGAGACATGTACAATATATTTTTTCCATAAGTAAAACAAAAAAAAGTATTGTATACAGACCCTAAGCAAATTATCATAAATATTATTAAGATCAGAGAAAATGGAAGGATCCACTAAAAACCAAATGCTTTTAGTGTGTGGACCCCTCTAAATAATTATTGTAGAAATGCCTACGAAGACGGACATAGAGCTGACAGAACAGAGAACAGCAGAAGAACAAAGAAAAAACAAAGAACAAGAAAAAAGGGAAACACACAATCACGAGGAATATGAAAATAAAAAGACAGAGATAATTGAGCAAGACATAAACTTGAGGATTAAAAAAAGAAAATAAGTACAGTAGGCATGACATGGGGAATTTAATGATATGACTATTCAAAATTGAGGGAAATGATGACCTGTATGATTTAAGAAAATAAATTTAATGTTTCTGTTTAATAGAACTGAGGGATGGGCGATATCTTCACCGAGGGAGTTCCAGAATCTCGGACCATCTGTACATAACTTTGTTTAATCACCCGTTTTATCGATTTAATTTCATCTTAAATCTTATGATTCCAAACACCATCAAAATAAATAATAACATATAGATTGTTTAATTCTTTAGACGCCGAAACATATGATGTGACAATTTCTAAGCATGGAAGAAAGTACAAATATAATTTTTGTTAATGTTGATAAGGGTCTGAAACAAAGGATACGAGTCAAATTATGACGAGGCAGAATCTTTATCGATTCAATTACTCTTTACTAAACCTCTCAAAAAAAAGTTTGGAAATCTGTGTTTGGCCATTAATTTCTCCCAATTTAACACAATGTATATTTGGTATCATTCAAAAGATCCTTTAATTTTCTTTAAACTGATAGTGCTTGTTATGATCATGCCATCAGGAAAAGAGCGTGATTCAAAAGTGTTGGAAGAGGACTGAATTGAAAAGCTGCAAAACGAGCAGAAATAGCTATGAAGGGTCTGTAAAGAACTTGATTCTTTTGTCTGTGGCAATAGAGATATGAAACTCCATTCAAATCTAGCCCCTGCTTCTTCATTTTGATATTTTGTTGTGGTTTATGTAGTGATGGTTCTGTTATATAACATTGTTTGAGTCGTGGTTTGAAATACCCAAAGATGTTTGTTTGTTATGTGTTTGCTTATGTAGAGGTGTATGATTTCATGTTAATGTTAAGATATGCATGAAAACAATAGAAACCACGGAGAAGCTCACTCATCACCACGGGAAAAAGAACATTGACTTTCAATATTGTGTCATTTTGCAACTTTTGAATTTTGACCTTGCCCCACATTTCAAGGCACTGCACCTCCGTGTGAACCACAATCGTATCATGTAGGGTATCATTTTAAAGAGAATTTAAGGATCTATTTATTGGTATCAATCACACATCTAATATTCACTAGAACCGAGGAGGGATTATCGACTAAAATCAGATTTCAAAACTTTTGTTGAGGAGTTTATTTCAAAATGAATAGTTTATTGGCGTTTCACCAACATTTCCTGCATTACAATTATTGAATGATGTATAGCTAGCTATCCCTCTTGTTTTGCAATGTATAAATTTCAACTTCACATTTCGAGGCAATATTGCACGTCATAATCTACCCATGTGATGCCAAGTGTGCGTCATTACGAAAGAAGTTACATGTATGACAGGGTCGGAAGTGTCATAAATATTTAGGTTTTCACGGGCCTGTTAACAACGGGATTAAGGCAAAACATATTCATTCGAGCCAATTTATTCTCATTTATATATATATATATATATATAAATATTTAGTTATTTATAGGGAGAGAGAGAGAGAGAGGGAGGGGGGGGGGCCTGATTGACTCTGAATTATATGGTTGTTTATCTAACACTGGATATATATACTACTGAACTTCCTTTTCCCATACTAAGAAATGTCACCAACTTTGGAACTATATTTGACTTGCGGAATTATTGGGGCTATTTTACTGTTTCAGGTGATGCCGATTTCGATCCCTCATCTCAAGAGACGTCTTCATAAATTATGCCGATTAAAATGAGCCGGTCGCGAGGAACCCCTTTCTGGTCAGATAGCGATATCATATGTATTGGTAAGTCTAACTTAAACATTCGACCCGAATTTCATCCTTATTTTTAATTATTTTATTGAGTGCCACTTTGACATACGAGTCTATGGGAAATGTTTCGGGCCCTTGCAAAGGCGGATCCAGGGTGTGGCGAGGGGTCCACCCCCTCCCTATTGGAGGAGCAATAAAAAAAATTAATAAAGAGAGAAAAAAAAGTAAGGGGAAAGAAAGGAGGAAAAGGGCAGAGGAAATATAAGAGGAGGAAGAGGACTGAATAAAATAAGGTCAGGGGAAGACTTGGAGAATGATTTTTAAAAATATTTCATATCACTATATTAAATATAAAAATAATTAATGAAAGAGAGGAAAAAATGAAGGGGAAATAAAGGAGGAAAAAGGCAGAGGAAATATAAGAGGAAGAAGGGGAGTGAATAAAATAAGGTAAGGGGAAGACTTGGAAAATGATTTTTTGAAATATTTCATTATCACTATATTATTTTTTTGCTCGCGCTTCGCGCTTGCATTGCCTGTTCGATGAGATAAATATATCTTGCTCAATAGGCTGATTTGTAGCTTAAAGTCTTGAAGTCAATATATAAACCATATTTCAGCTCGGACATCGAGCTTTCATTGTTTTGGTTGATTTACCAACTAATTTCATTTAAGTTCTCTGTAAGTTGTGAATATCAACATTTTGCAGCTTCTGCTGTGCTCTCACATTATTTGATTTGCCAAGTAGGGCTACATATTGTCTTTGTGTATTCAATAATATCCCTTAAGACAATAATATCCCTTTTCAAGTGTCTGATTATAAAAAATGAAGGCTTATTAGCTAGCGCTATGCGCTCTCATTTAGATTGATGAGTTATGTAACTATACCTATATATCAATTCTATTACAAACCACTTAAAATCCTGCATTTAAGACAATCGGCTCGAGATTTGAGCTCGCATTATTTGTTGAAATATATCAAGCCATGAATTCTTTTTATGATTACAGAGGTGTTTAAAATATCTAGTTTTCAGGCGGCAGGCCTCAATGTCAACAAATTTTACGCATTCATTATAGGTTTATTAGATTAATAAATATAAGAAAACCTTTATGAATTCCCAATAAGTTTCATTTCGTGGGAAAAGGAATAGGAAGATTATTATTTTATATAATGACAAAATGTCATTATGCCTAGAATGTCCCGATTCTAGGTCAGATTGATCGCATCATTTGTTGAGAACGCTTTCCACCTGCACCTCACAATTTCCCTACACAGTGCTTTAAATAGTGCTTAAATTATACCGTTTATGTTTACAAAAAGTGCATAGAACGTCAATTTTTTTAGGTCGGAATGTCAAAAATTTTCAGCTCGCGCTTCGCGCTCACATTGAAATATGTATCGTCTTAATGGCTCACTGCAAAACGTCCTTAATAGGTCCCTCTTCGACACTCGGCCAGAACGTATATTAAAAATTCAACTACTCGCGCTTCGCGGTCGCAGTAATTATCTAGTTACATACGCATCTTCTTCAAGTTTGATCACAAACACTGCAAAGGATGTTCAATTTTCAGGACAAAATACATGAAATTTTAAATAAAAATTTTGCTCACACTTCTCGCTGACATTATTTAGATAGGGCTATTATGAGATTTTTACAAATTTATGTTGGTTATAAGAATAAAGCCAAGAAATGAATGTTGCGACATGGCCGCATTTTGCCCCCCCCCCGAAAAAAAAAATCATGACCAAGAAAAAAAAGAGAAAAGGAAAGGGATAAGGGTGAAATACAATATTATTTTCTACATATAAATTATGTCAAAATATATCACTAACTTGGTTGAAATTTATAATAAAAATGTCAAGTGTTGCTCGTTCGCTTCGCCCGCAACTTCTTATTAATTTTATACGATACGCCATATTGATCGAGCCCCCTCAAAATTGTTGGCTCACTGGGACAACCCCTTCAAAGAAACAAACAAAAATCCCCCTATTGGCACTGAAGCTGGATTCGCCCCTGCCTAGCCTGTGAGACCTTGGACCTTAGGCTGCCTTGGTCTGGTTAATTGCTGTCCCCGATCTTGGCGGGCTTCGTGAAAAAAAGGGAGGATAAGAAGCACACTTTATTCTGATTAAGTCAAATAGTAATAAGAACCGTGACGGCCGGTATTGAGGAACGAGCCCCAGGATTCGATTGCATGATGATATTACAATCACGATAAACAAACATACATGCTATATAACTGACATAATAAACATAGATCTACATGCTATTAAACATATATGCTACAAACATTAACATACGATAAACAAATGAATATGCCTAGTAAAATTATCAATCTTCTTACTATGAGTGTTGATCCACATTCACACCGAATAGTTTTCGAGGCCAACCAGCACAATTTCTTTACATATAGCAGGAGAAATCATCTTAATTGGCACAAACTTGAACTTGCTGCACTTCCAATTTCAAGGCATATGTACTTTTGTTGATCTACACTTTGTAGCCTAGGCCCTAACGTTAAGTTGTAGGACCTATATGCGTCACCAATGTATGTCAACCAATGTAGCTTTATACACCTAGATTAACGAGCAACGCCGAGCAGTACCTGTGACAAATAAACTAAATGGACAGTCTATTAATCGAAGGTTCTTTCTGGATAACTTGCAAAATAGAATTCCACATGCATAGCTAGGTACATGTCATCATGCATGTACATTCTTATCTATACATAGAATTGTTCCTGATTCTGCGCACTGCCGAGTCGGGAATCCCACATTAGTTCAAAGGTCACCCGGTGGCGACAGGAAATTATAATCATGCAGTCAGTCGGCAAGCCCCTGTGCAAATGGGCCAGATTTATCCAAGTCCTCTCGTGGCTGAATTCATGTCCCTGCAAAATCTCGTGAATTGTGAGACTTTCTTTCTCAAAGAATTTAACCACTTTCTCCTGGATTAAAATTGATTAATTTTGTACCATTGGGAATTACTCTTTCATATTGGTTATTTCTTTTGAATAAAATATTTTGATAAATAAGTGATTTTTTACGAGAAAAGATGCATCAAACAGAAATTTCTTCCTCTGTTTTCACTTGCAAATTGTGCAACATTTTGTGTTTTAGGTACCAACATTATTTATATCATCAGAAAGCTCAAACTCTATACTTCCTTACAATGTCACTCTTGATATGTGGCATCTTTTAGATGGGTCAGCAGCCAGCTTTTTCCATCAAGATGCAAGACGAGATTTCTAAAATTTCTGAGTAACATAAAATCCAGAGTTCTGATTGGCTGAATAATGTTTTCACAACAACAGGCGCGGGTTATTTGAAGAGATTACCACATGGTGAGTGTGACCTTGCAGAGGCCCAGTGTGGGGAACATTGGAATTTGCCTGGGTGTGTGGTCTCTGTGACCAATCAGAGTGAAGCTATAGTATCCTTGTTTTTGAGCTGCTAAATGTACTTGGCCTATGAAAAGCTGGCTGCTGACCCATCTAAGATACATCTTCTTATACAAATTATATCATATTAAAGCGTAGATCTTCAGTTTTATTATGATCTGAAAATCATTTGTACTCAAACAGAAATCAAGTGTGAAAACAACAACATTTGTTGCATGAAAAAATCATTTTGTTTCATGTTTTATATCAAAAATTTTCCCTATACTACAACATTTTTTAAAGAATTCCAAACACATGACCTGAAAGAATGATTCTTCTTCTTTACAAAGATACCAAAAACATGAAATTTGGTTAATAATTAGAGCAGCAATGGCAGAATAAAAAGAGGTGTTTTGGTTCGCACCAAGCTCATTAACTATGCAAAAACCCTATCGTCATGAATATCACTTGGATAAAAGAAGCTACTTTTTCAGGGCTTGCCGACTGGCTTTATGTACGTTGTCATCTTCATTTACACACTGAAAATTGAATTGACGATTGTAAATTTTATGAATAAGCGAATAAGTAATTACATTTGCATGCGTGAACAAATAATTTTAAGTAGATCGAACGAAAGATAGATAGATTATAAATAATTGAATAAATAAATAAATTAATAATTAATGAATTCCAATTCCCCTGATACCTATATCCAGACATGGACCTATCCATGATCCAGACGAAAGCAGGGTGCCGCGCTAATATTTCATGCCGTGCCGGGGATTCCCATATAGACTAACGTTAGGTAGGGGCAAAGATACTTGTGGTATAGGGGGTACGCTATGCTTGGAATTTGACGGGGAATCCCCAGGCTTGCATCAGATAGCTCATCTGATGGCCTCTTGACTAGCCCAGCAGCACGAAACTGACCATCTTGTTTTCCGCATTCCGTTTGTTTGGGAGTTGGTTTTAGAATCAATTTCGTTTTTATGATGTATAGGCCTATGGCTTTATACAGACAGCTGAGTCCAGCGATCTGGCAATAAATGGGACCCCAATGGGACTCATTATATAGTGATTGGTAAACTTGATAGGTTTCCATTAAAAACAAACATAATAAGATCATGCAATATGTCTGCACTCTAAAAAATGGAATGTTAAATCAACATTTTGAAAGGTTGGAAGAGTGACAACATTTTCTAAATGTTGCATTTACCACTTTAAATGGTTCTACCCAACACTTAAAATGTTGGATTTAGCTTTATACAAAGTTGGATGTAACATTTGGAAAAGGTTGTCACTCCTCCAACCTTTTAAATGTTGATTTAACATTCCATTTTTTAGAGTGTGCTACTAACCCAGAAAAAATGTATTTTTTTAAATTTAAAATAAAAAATCATTTTGGGGTATGAATAAAATCATATTTTTCTTCTGCTTTTCATTTTTTTTATTAACCAATATAAATGGGACACTGTAAAGGACTATCAGTTAAACACTATGTAGGGGAGGGGAGGATGTGCATGTGAAGGGGATATGGATCGCACTTAAAGATAAATTCCAGTTTTGGTAACGATCTCAAAATGATAATGACCACCCAAGTGTCTGTTTGTATGAATAAAAAATATGTGCCAAAGGATTCTGGAAAAAAATGTGTAATTGCTGAGAAATAAGCGCGGATTCGGTCACTTCCGTCGGGTCTAATTTATTCCAGCAATAATAATACACTGTCCCACGTGTGCCTATCTGTGTTGGTGATCTTCAATATGAACATTTTTTAGCGTAGATTTTAAGATTTCACAACGTTCAGTTTATGTAACTGTACCAGATCTAGATCTTCGATGATAAACTGACAATTAAGCCTGGTTTTAAAGACTTTTTCAAGAAATAAGTGTCTGCAACTACTGGTATTTAATGATGCGAGGGCGAGCTGATATTTTTAAATCATTATGAGCTATAGGAACGGGACATTCTAAGTACATATTCTCATCACATAAAAATGATGACTATATCTTCCTATTACCCTTTCTAAGCAAGGGCAAATTGTTGATATTTCGATGTGAAAATGAACATTAAGGATTATAAATTCATTAAAAGGATATATCATAATCTTATAGGCCTAAGATCATGAAATTTGTTGATACTAGGGCCTTGATAAATGGACTTTTTGAACACTTGTAAATATGAATAGGATGCATGGAATACAATTAATAATATTGAATATGAGCTCAAAGCGCGATCCCCGAAATATTCGATAAACTGTCATGAAATGGGGATTTTAAGTAACTGTTAGAATTGCACATAGAAGTATACTCCGGGAGTATACTCTCACTGATGAAAATATGCAGCTCGAGCTGAAAAGTTTAGATACTCAGATCACAAAACGAGACATTTTTCAGATTATTAAAAAAAAATCAATTTGTAAATCAAACAAAAATAAAAACAGCTCGATGTCAGACCTGAAATATGCTAGTATATTCATTTCAAAACAGGATATTTTAAAGCTCAATTTCAGCCTACTGAGCAAGATCTGTATCCCATCGAACGGGCAAAGCGAACAGGAATTAAGCTCAAGCGAAAATTTTGTATGACATGAAAGCTTATTTTTGTTTTTCAAGTCTTCCCCTCACCCTTTTTTATTCACTCGTTTTCCTCCTCTTTTTTCTTCTTCTCTTTTCTCCACTCCCTTCCCTTTCTTTTTTTCCTCCCTTTTTTACTTAGCAGCCCGGGGGGGGGGGGTGAACCCCCTAATTATATATACCCTATCTCCGTAGATTTACTACTACCCATATGGGCCGTGGAGGAACCAAATTTTTAAACGTCTCTACCTAAAAAATAATTCAAAATAATTTACTTTGCAGTACTGCGAAGTATGACGAATAGGTCATCAACAACGAATTTAGGGGGGACCGTCCCCCCTCCTCAAATTTAGGGGGACACGTCCCCCCCCCGTTTCCGCTGCTATGGATACTAGGTATAAATTTGAAACACACGCACGCATGTTTACTGAGATACGCAGCTTTTTTTTATTTATTCAAAACATGTTTAAATTATCCAGTTTTAGATTAAAAAAAAAAATCTGCTCGCTCTTCGCGCTCACATTATTGATGTAGGATCCCCAATTACCCATCCTTTTCATGATTTACAAAACATGATCTATAAATCTCAATGTTTCCCTCGCGCTTCGCGCTCGTATTGTTTAGTTTTAAAAGTGCTCAGAGTGTCATTTTTTAGGTCGAAATGTCAAAAAAAATCAGCTCGCGCTTTGTGCTCGCTTTATTTGACTTATCAAATATATATTGACTTCATGGCTAACTACAAACAGTCCACATGTCTCTTTTCGATCAGTTAAATACGCATCTTGTTCAGGATCACAAACATTGCCCAGAATGTTCGATTTTCAGGACAAAATGCATGAAATTTCCCCAAAGTAGCTCGCGCTTAGCGCTTGCACTATTTGAATATGGCTTATAAGATTACTATATAATTATGTGCGTTATATATTGCTAAGAAGTGACTATTACGAAGAACCAAACAAAAATCAACTTTGAGTGGCCGATCATAAAATCATGGGTGACCCCCCCCCCTATTGGCAAAAGCTGGATCCGCCCCTGAATGTAGGCCTACTTCATCATCCCCTGCCAAAGGGGGTATTCTTCTAAATATAACATTAATTCCTGCTTATTAAAAAAATAACATACTATTCTTTTTATCATAATATATGGGGGAAATCTTTTACTTGAGTAAAAAGATTTGAAAAATCAGACAAGCATATAAAGTTGATTTTTTATAAATCGGATATAAAAAAGTAATGACAATTTAGATTTTGTAGGTGAGGGAAGTTTTCTTTGAGAATAATAATAATTTAAATACTGTTCTTATTTTTTGTTGTCGGAAACAAAGTTTGATTCATTCATGAACATTGCTACACCTATTGTGATTAGATAGTCTCCATACATGTGTGATATGCTAATGATAAAAGAAAATGATAAAAAAGATAATGTCCCTGTTTCCTCTATGCAAACAAAGTATGTTTCTTTTTTCGAATTTTCTCATTTCTTTACTGCGAAAAATAGGCATATTCCCCATCCTTATACTGTCTTGTTTCTATAAAATCTTTCCATTCCATTCCCTTTCCTCGATTTGATTGAGCTAATTGAGCGCTATGAGACTTTTAAGTGACTTTTCAGAATACCAAAATGCAAACTGAGCGCCAATTAACGGACTATGTCAATAAAATTTGGTGAAATTTAAAGGACAAGTCCACCCCAACAAAAACTTGATTTGAATAAAAAGAGAAAAATTCAACAAGCACAACACTGAAAATTTCATCAAAATCGGATGTAAAATAAAAAAGTTATGGCATTTTAAAGTTTCACTTATTTTCAACAAAATATTTTTATGAACAAGCCAGTTACATCCAGATACAGGGGGTATAACTTTTGTATTTTATTCCGGGATTTTATTATATGAAATATTTTGATTTTCTCGTCTTTGTCATGTAAAATGAAGTTTCATTCCTCCCTAAACACGTGGAATTCCATTATTTTAACATTTTGTGCTTCAGGCAAGGATGTCCTAATTGTCAAATTTGTAAAAATTGAAATATTGTATAATTCAAACAATAAAAAACAAAAGAAATAGTGAGTGAGTGACATCATCGACTCTCTCATTTGAATGTAACTGGCTCGTTCATATAACTATTTTGTTGAAAATAAGCGAAACTTTGAAATGTCATAACTTTCTTATTTTACATCCGATTTTGATAAAATTTTCAGCATTGTGCTTGTCTGATTTTTCTCTATTGATTCAAATCAACATTTTTCTGAGGTGGACTTGACCTTTAAGTTAGATGCATGGATTCTGGGTGAAAGAGGTGCATGTATAAATCATCTTTTTGGGGGCGTTCTCGTGGGGTCTAAAATGCAAAATTGCTTCTATTGCTTATTCCTCGAGACCTTTCAAATGAGTGAACTTCAAAAAAAAATCAAGCACATGGGTCATGAACCCTTTTTAATTTTTGCATATTTGAAATAATAGGTGCAGCCAACTCTGCATATAATTTGCACTAGCTCTGGTGCGCATGTGCGTTGCTATTGCCGCACTTTTACTTCCGCCTTGTTTGCGCGATGACTGAAGCCGGTTCTTTGGCGAAATATGGATCAAAATCCAGACAGTTTTTTCGTTGTTCAAGGTCGTAGGACACCCGTCAGGTAATTATGATTTTTCTTTACGTACTTTCATTACAGTATTATTGTATTGTGCATTTTCCTGCATTTTGTATACAGATATTTATGTTTCTGATTCGTGAAGACTAAAGACAGTCACGGTCGTGGAGAGCGGTCGCTAAGGTATTTTTGAACGAGATCTCCGGCCGCGTCGGCTTGGAGTTTGCGTGGAGGGCTGACCTGACGTAGAACTTGTGCATTGCATGGATTATGGGGGACATATCCGTACCGTATGTTGTTGGACACCCGTCCGAAATGTGGAAATTATTAATATTAACCATTCCTTAGTTTGGGGTCGATTTTCTTTGATTGGAATGGGTTTGCACTGTTCTATCTGTGAGTGTGACTGCCTCAGCCTCAGGTCTCAGTCGATGACAATTCAGATGCTGAACTTGAGTTGAATTAAATGAAGTGAAGTGATGATTACCGCTGCGCTGATCTGCTGATGGCGCTGCTGACGTCGTGTCGTCATGGTCGTTGAGTGCCCAACAAGACTGAGCTGAGGTGTTATTCTGAACATTGTCTTTTAATTGGGAATTTCACCATATTTTTATTCTTTTTCTCTGAGATATGCAGAGCTACCAAGTCTCACGCATTGTGCGTGAGACTCACGCATTCAGGGTCCGTCTCACGATCTCACGCATGGCATCCATTTTTCTCACGCATCGGGACCCGACAGAAAAAAAAGAGAAAAAGTAGCATTATTCGCCAGATTATACGACTGGCTGACCGCCTTCGCGTCTAGCCTAGCCCGGCACGAGAGACGAATCAAAAGTGCAGTCAGCGCACGGCTAGTACGTGATACGATGAATAGCGTGCGTGCATCGCATGGTTTTGAACGTTTTGAAGCCCATCTCATGCGCGCGTGCGTTGCGCGCGCACCTTTTCGCAACGTATGAGTGTAAGTACTGGCCGCGCGCGCACAGAGACGTCGAGTCATAAAAATCTCGCGCATTACATTTTTTTGAACTTGGCATCTCTGGATATGACAAAATTGGTATTCTGGTGCCTTGGACTTAATGGTGGATGTCATAACAATTTTTTTCACAAAAATTGTCTCTTTTAACGTTCGCACACACCAAAAATAATGTGGCTTTAAATGCGTGTACCGGTAATCCTATACAAGCAAAAGTTATGCCAGGGGCAGGGAGAGAGCAGTCAAAAATTTTGTCATATCTTTTACTTTGCTGACTAATTCATTGTCAAGCATAGATCTACTCTTGATATTATTTAGATTAGATTGTGGCATTCAGGGGTTCAATACATGCAGCCATGCATAAAATCAAGGCATGATTGCATGCAACTCTCTCTATGAGCTGATCCTTTCACAGAATTTGGAGATAAGACACAGATATCTGGCTATATTCGCGAATATACCCAGTCATCATAAAGTTGGCAAGAATCCTACCTCCATATTATACGATATTGGAAAGATAAAGAGCAAGCAGAATCATTTTAAGGCAGTTTTTATGAATGGTAATTAGTGTACGGATGAATGGCTTGAGCCGGGCTGGAGTTGGCAATATGGCATCATTTACCGTATTTAGTTGATGTGTTACCATACTTGTAAGTGTGTCAAGGGTGCACATGGTTATCCTAATGGATGGTTGTCCATTTTTATCCAAATCTATTGAAAGTATCTCTTTCTTTTTACTACGTTTATTCTAACAGAGATAAAAGCACTGGATATCTGACCAACTCACAGCGAACCTTGAGCACAAAGAACTTGTCACAGACGTCTACTTTCCGCAACACCAAAAATGGTGCGTGGACAGGGAGAGAGTCATTTAGGGACACCAGGCAGTCTTGGACAGATGAGCCTTCACCGGAAAACCCTTATGAAGAAATTCAGGACAACCTCCGTGCCAAAAGTTCTGAGCTGAGCCTTGATCTACGTAGCCTCAACAGTAGCCTGAACAAAAGCCTCAATAAAAGCGTGACGTTCAATGAGACTCTAGATGACTACAAAAGGCCACGGGATGAAGATGAAAACAGTCTTGATGATACCTTTGAAGAGGAACTTCAGCGATTAATTGCAAATGATGCTCATGAGAATCACCTCCATGAACAAAGCCTTGCCGGCAAGGCCAAAAGTAAAGCCACTGCGCAGTGGTTTACTGATCCCATCCATCTGTCTCAAGAAACGGAGTATCCTGTTTTCAAAAGCCTTGGCGCCAAGGAACACACAGTGTCATCAGTAAAAAGGACTACAGGTATGCTAGGTACAGAGATGGCACAGAAAAAGGTTGCATCAAGTATCTCGTCTGATGAAGAAGTGAGAAGATATTTCCCGGCGACATTCAACGAAGTGCCTGCAGTCATGCAAACCCTGACTCCCCCGCCACCCATGGACTCCAGCACCCGAAGTGTAGTAGACAGGACTACAAGGAGTGTTATGAGTGATGCTGGTCCGAGGAGGACTGGTTCTAGCAGACCTCCTCTCCCTAATGGCAGATCAATGAGTGCCTCTGACAGGCATCACAACCTGAAAGCTATGAATAGGAGTTCATCTCGGAATGGCTTTCCAGCTAATGGCATGTCCCTCAGACTCTCACAGGGTGTCTCCACTCAGGATCCGCAGTTGAAGGCAGTGAAGGACTATAACTACTTAAAGGTAATTTTCAATCATTTCATATTACGAGCTGGCATTATTGGATCACATGATCACTTTATCTTTGGGTCCCTACTAGGTGAAACCCCTCTTGTGTACATGGTATTATTATAACTTGATCTGTAATGAACATGGTAGCCTCTCACCCAGAAATGCAATGTCTGGGTGAGATGCTGCCTCAAACAAATTCTGTCATCCCATTGTTAGCATGCTACATGTGTGACATTCTTGTGAGCTTTGCAAATACCATAATAGAGACCATTTTATGATTATGCATTCAAATAACAATGACTGTTTTGGTTTAAAGAATTAAAACTAAAATTATCAGTACTGGTATCAAATATTGATTGAAATGTCTTTTTTCTCTTAATAACTCACTTTTTTTCAAATTAGTCTTTATAATATTAGATATCGTAAGTTTTCACTTCATTAGTGATGTAACTTTATGTATTGATTTAATTTTTATTTAGTATTTTAAGATAAAGGTTTATTGTATGATTTAGATAAGATTTAATGTATTAGTTATTAAATATATTTTGTAAAGCGCATAGAGAATCTTTTGACTATTATGCGCTATATGAATTTCAAATATTATTTATTAATAATAACACAGTTCTCGTATAACACATGCCACATTTTGACATAATGTCCCTATGCACTTGAATTTAGCCCCACACCGTTTAGCACCCTTTGTTTCAAAGTCAGAAGACTATTCCACTGGGCCACAATGCTCCAACCATACACCAGTGTTTGAAATTGAGAGCAATTTTCTATCCCATCTACGAGATAAGAAAAATCTGCTAATAATAATTCCACTTTTATTTACCTCAGGCATCCCAGCAGTTCATAGATGAGAGGGTTGTTGCATCTCCTTTTGAGTATGAGTTGTCTAAGCTCCGCATGGAGCGGCTCAGGATAGAGGAGCAAAGAATCTTGGAAACCAAGCGGCAGGAGGAGCTGGAGCGGATCAGAGGGCCAGTCCCAAAGTGGTAAGGTTCCCCCTAAAACTTGCAGGGGAGCACTTGATTTGATAAAACGATTCTAACATTACTTGCGGCCAATCAGATACAGGGGGTACGTGTATTTCAGTGCTTTTGTTCACATGTTTCTGACTTTCACTGACAAACTGCTTTGTGAAATGCTCTCCAGGGGCCCATTTCAAGCAGGACTTACAACTGTTGTAACTTGGCTATTATGACAACTACCATGGTAACAGAGCTCAGCAGTCAATCAGAATCCAAGTTTCCATGGTAGTTGCCGTAATGTCAAACTAACCATAGTTATAACTCTTTATGAAATGGGTCCCTGGTTTACTCAAAGATGAAGATTAGTTGGGTCTCAAGGGAATTTGGGAAACAAAGACTCTTCTAAAATAAATCTGAATCCAATTTGCTACAGAGCAGCTATTGGCTGGTGCAATGTGATGTGGCATTAAAATCGAATGTCATGATATTCAAATACATGTATGTAGCAAGTTTTCTGAATCCATATGTATCTGGCTTGAAAATTTTCCTGCTGAGTATTCACCATCGTTCTCATTGCTTACTGGTTTTAGGTGTTTGTTCCTTGCTTCTTATTTCCACTTTTCTTCTATTCTTTTGATCTCACACTTGATGCAGGTATGAGCTGAAGACACCCAATTTCACCTACGAACATGCCAAGAACAATCAACTGAATAGCAGTAGGCAGAACTGGCAGAGCCTTTATGATTATCGCAACAAGCTGCTTTCTGCTTCCCAAGAGTTTGCCAAATCCACCAATTGATGATCCAATGATGCCTTTACGAACGGTGCTCTCGATTAAGCAACATTTAAACAAATGCAAAGGTGAAGGTTATTTGGGAAAGAGTGGTCATTGTAACTGTCATTTTGTAGTGATGAAAGAATGGCTGGGCTTTAGAAATTCTGTAGCGTATTGCATTCGATAGCCTCTGATTTGATCGCTCTATTCGATTGTGATAACTTGGCCCCTTTGCCAAAATTATACAATTGATCCAATCAATCCCAACTATGGAAAGAAATGGAAAGAAAATGTATTCCTGTCAACCATATTATGCCTTTATAAATTATATATTTGTTGTACTTTCATTTGATTAGTAAAAATATTTGCATATTACCCATATTATTAAAGGCCATCATATGGAATGCGTATCCATCAGCGTCTTCTGATTATGAGCAGGATTTTGCATGTTTTGACCTGACCAGTGTTTCCATAGTTGCGATTGATTGGATTGATTGCAATTCTTTGTAGGACGTGACGAAGATTTTCAAAACCTTGATTATTAATGGAGATAACATAGGTGTGTGAAGTATTGTTGTCTATATGGTAGTAGCTCAGGGGCCGGTTGCAGAAAGAGTGCGTTTAAACGCAAGTCAAAAAAACCAATCGCAAGTCCCAAATGCGCGCTGTTGATTGGTTGAAAATCAAGTTGCGCATGATTTTTTTAGAGTTGCGATTGATTGCAACTCTTTCTGCAACGGGCCCCAGGTCTTTTAAGGTAAAACTTAAAGATTCTGAACTTTATATCCATTGTTGGATTTTTGTAAACAATTCATTGTTATGTTGCTTTAATTTCCTGGCTATTATTGAAAAGCATTTGAATTGAGGACATACTAGAAATAGATCTAGGGGTCCAAAATACAATGGCATACTTGGGGTAAAAGAGCACAAGTTTGGGGTCAGAAGACCGCATGCATGTTCCCAAAATGTCCGGTAAAGGGGTACTTTTTCGCGGTACAAGTCCGGCCCAAAAATTGTAAAAAAAAAGGGGGTATATTTAAATTTTCACCCGGAGATTTCTTTAAAAAGGGGGTGTTTTTTTTTATCTCTCGCTTTGGACTCATGAGAAATTTTAAAAGGGGGTTATAAAATATCTGGAATAACATAGAAAATTGATCAAATCCCGGGATCAAATTCCTGAAATACCTGCTAGTTTTGAAAGCTCACTCAGGATGATTTCTTTTTGAAAAATAAAGAACGGACCTTTTGTTGGAATGGGAGCTCACCTGAGATAGGGGGTACGTTGAGCAGTGTTCCGGATTTAGGGGGTCTCCAAGGCAGAAAAACCCAGCGAAAAGCCCTTGAAAGGGGGGTTCAGAAATTTTGGCAGACCTTCGATAGGGGGGTGCTGTCAAAGGGAGGGAACGAGCATAGGTGTACCCTAAATAACACTGAGTGGGGGGCCGGGATGTGCACCCTCTTTCAGCGTGTGATTCAGAGGCAGATGTTATGAATCCATTGCTGATATTTGATTAAAAAATAAAAAAAAACTCCTTTACCCCTGCCCCCTCCTGAAAGTCCTCATGCCCATGCAGCTTTGGATAATCACTACTACTAGTAGATGATATATAAGGGACTACATGTATTAAAAATTGATTTTTATGAAGAGGATGAGAAATTGCAATATAAATAATCACCTTGAATTCAATGTATGTGCTGCTTTTAAAACATATTAATATATATATGTATTGTTTTATTCATGGTAATATCTATGTGGTAATGACATAAATATTGAAGAATTGCTCCCCCCTCAGATATAGAAGGCATTGCTAAACTTTGATTCTTACATGTATGTAGAGAGAGAAGGCAATATGAATAATCAGTATCTCCTTGAATGAATTGTATATGTGCTGCTTTTCAAGCATATGAATTATATGTATTGCTTTTCTCCCCTCCCCCTTTGTTTATGGCATCATCTACATGTCAGTGACATTTATACTTTTGTGTTCATACTAGACGAGTCCATTTATGAAAAAAAAAATCATGATATTATCAGTCATCTTCATATAAGATCTGTATGATAAAGAAGTTTCTTCGAACCATAACCAAATTCTCAGCAGTTAGCAATCATAGCATGATCTCCTATGCCTGAACTGCACTTTGAACAACTCTGGTATTATTGTGATGTCACTCAGTAAGTCATCCAATGTTATCATTTTTTATTTATATTTTATTTTTTTTTTGCTTTATTTCCAATTTTATTATTTTCTTTATTTCAAATATTTGTTAGTTCATTCATTCATTTTCTCTTCATATTTCATTAATTAATTATATTTTATTGATTTATTTTTGTTTAGAAGAAGAGGAAGTTATGAAGTTTTTTTTTAATGTTAACAGTCAGTGTTAAAATGTTGACATTAAGAGTTGGATATTGTGTTTTAATGACACTAAAATATCTTATTTCCCATCTACATGCCAAATTTTGAATATCACATTTGGCACAATTTTTAGGTGCACACAGAAAAGGACGAGAGAGAGAAAAGAGAGTTGTGACATCTGCAAGTGATTTATAGCAGCACAACATTAAACTTGAAAAATGTGTGTTAGGAACAGAGCAAACTTTTATCTACGCCTTGACAAGATGCTTTTATGTGTTTGTTTTAGATATTCTTATTGGGGGAATTCTCCACCCCAACAAAAAATTTATTTGAATTAAAATAGGAAAATCAAACAATATTAACGCTTCAAATTTCATCAAAATCTGATGTAAAGTATGACAATTTGAAGTTTTGCTCATTTTACAATACAGCTCTTTACACTTTCTTTTTGGATTGCAAATTATGTGAGAACCGATGTCATCTAATCTTTTTTATTTCATTATATGAAATATAACCTTTTTATGATCTCACCTTTTATAATGTGGAATGTCCATTATTATAACCTAACAAATGTATTGTAAAATGTATGTCGAAACTTTCCCCTGATTTCGTTGAAATTTTCAGCTGTATGTTTGTTTGATTTTTTAAAAATTCAAGTAAGTTTTTTGTTAGGGTGGACTAAGAATATTGAGAACCCACTAGCCTGTCCCTTAAAACCATCATAATTTAAGTATTGTGAATGCCAGTAGAAATGTCTGTTATATAAATGAGAGCTGTGACACAATCAATAGAAGAATGTGTTGGTTTTGTGGAACAGCCCCAATCTTTCATCTCTTCTTTTTGATTATGATTACGTTACTATCTATGCATTTAAATGTATTCCAATCAATCCTGCCAATAAATGCATATTTTGATATGCATTATTTATGATGAAAGAATAAAGAGTGAGAAGTATTAAATCGTGTGAAGATATCTGATTTGTTTCTGGTCTGTCAAAGGTGACTGCACACCTTACGATTGGTCTGAGACCCCATTTTGGAATAAAACGTAGTATAATTTGATTCTAATATTGAAACATGGAATATCTTACTGTGTAATGTTCTAAATCATCGCACAAATACCTATGTTCCTATCTGTGACAATGCTATCATCCTTCTTAGAATAAAGGCGAATTTAATATCTAGTTGTAATGATGTCATAGCAGTCATATGATTGGCTACGATTTGAAACTAATTTGAACTTTACTCCAAAATAAAGGCTTGCAATCTTTCATGATGGTTATATTAGTTTTATTTCAATTAATTCAAACCTCAAATAAAATGATATTTTCCATTCATATTTTCAGAAAATGAGTAAAATGCGATCTGTTCCAAAATCGGATCGGGAACAGTCGTACGGGGTGCGGTGGCCTTAAAAGAAAATGAGGACATTTATGATCCACAATTACTTGCCATCAACAGATATTCACCCAATCGGGGGGGGGGGGGGGTTCACAAAGAGTTTAAGCAGACTTTATAAGAGTTGCACTTGAATTTCCAGTGGCGTGCTGTATAAAAGGCATCATCGCATTGGCCAAATCGTTCTTAGAGTACGCATGCTACTGCATATTATCCATAAGATTGTGTGTTGCATATCATGTGCGCACCAGCACTAAGCAAGTCATACTTAACTTTTTGTGGAACACCTCCCCTGGATTTTCTAACTGGTTTTTCAAAAGATAGAGATCTAGCAATAGGTTGTATTACGTGTATTTAAAAAAAGAAATTCTCAGTACTTCGATGTGAGAGCAGGATTCTACGTCAAATACGAATTTGGCCAATCCAAAACACACGATTCCAGTAGTTACTTGTTTTAGCTCTCGAACAATTAGAGGAGTAATTGGGTTGGTTTGAAGGAATGTTCAGGAGCAGAATTAGGGGAATAGGGACTAGCAATGTAATTTGAATGGAATTGGAACCAATGACCCTCCGCTTGAAACGTGAGGGTATAAAGTAACCACTAGACCACACACTCCAATGAATTTTTTCTTACTGAACTGGGATTTGAACCGACGACCCTCCGATTGAAAGACAAGGGTATAAACTACTAGGCCACACGCTTACACTAACTCTCCTGGTGCCCGTTAAAAGTACTTCAATGGGCCCCGGAACATATTACTTAAAACTTTTTTGAAATACAACTTCTGTTACCTCGTAAAGATACATTCATTCAATCAGTGATAAACTAGCAATTACAATTCACACATACAATCAATGTCACAATTTACAACTGTCATCTACTCAATTGTGTTATTTATTACATATAATTGGAATGGCATTATGAAACAAAATAATACTCTTATGTACAATTACATAGCTATTTCATATAATATATTACTATTTTACAACCCAAAACATTCCAAAGGAAAAAAACAAGTTTTTGGAAGACCCATAAGTACTAAACTGTGTATGAACCAAGGAACCATGAATAACTGGGTAAGGTAAACAGGGATAAATGAGAAAGAGTTGCTATTGTAATGTCTGCACGTTATTGGACCAGATTCTGGAAGATGCATTAAAAAAGGTAAGGTATCAATTAACTTCATACCAGTGCAAAATTCTGTTATGAATTAGTGCAATAAATTTAGTCAAAATGAGAAATTAAAAAAAAAGGATATAATGCCAGTAAAGTAATATGTAAATACATGGTGAATATCAAGAATATAATCTGGTAAAGATGATGGTCAAATTATAACTTATGGGGCAAGCTGGAAGTAGATATCTTTACCGAAGCAAAGCTGAAAAACGAGTGTGCGTACTATATATCAAGTTTCCCTAGAAAGTGATAGTTTTCCTTGTCTATGCAATAGAAGTTAACATGGAAAGTGTTACAGAAATCGATAAGGAATGCAACATATCTTTTTCAATAATCTACATTTCGTTGGCTTGGGATGAATACCCTTCCTATGCTGTGCAATTTTTCACTGGGGTAGATTATCAGAAATCATGAAAAAAGTTGACCTACATATATTTGCATGACCTAGTAGTGGTCACTCATAATGGACAAGGTCACACAGCCAATTGTCCAAGTACAGTGCCCATGACATGCATATCAACACAGCTGAATGATGCGCGATTCGCCAGTTCAACCGTCCAACAAGGTTTGAAATGCATTAGATTCCTTTGTTATCTTACACTTCGTTTTCAAATATCAAAGATTATAGCCATATACTTTTAATAATCAAAGGTCTCAAATCAGTAATCCACAACTGGTGAGCATTTGATTAGTGCAAAAAGTAGTACTCGGTTGCCAATTGTTGGTAAACTGATCGAATACATCGACTGTTCAGAGTCCTACTCCCAAGCCTAATCTTTTTCAATAATCTACGTGTACACACAGGGGCGGATCCAGAGTTTTCCAAGGGGGGGCTCATTTTTCCAATGAAAATTTGACGAGCCCTCCACCCCCCCCCCAAAAAAAGTTTTCAATCTAAAATATTGGAGGTCAATTTGTCTACATAAAATTTGAAAAGCCCCCCCAAAAAAGTCATAACTTTCAAAACGGGGGGGGGGGGGGCACACTTGGGTAAAAACGGTATATTTACATTACAAATTTTGATTATAGCTCTCAAGGGGGGGGTGCACGAGCCGGCTATGTCCCCCCTCCTGGATCCGCCAGTGTGTACAAATAGCTTGTAATAGCACATCATGTCCGAAGGCCTGTTGCATAAAAGGAACTTTCATTGAATCCTTGATTTTGATCGGCTGTTGAGCATCGTTAACATGGTAGTTACCATTGGTTGGTAGGGTAAGCATAATAGTAGCTTTTATGCAATGGGGCCCTAATATGTAGTTAGAGATAACAAAATAAAAGCTTTTCAATCTAAAAAAAAAAGTTTTCAATCTAAAATATTGGAGGTCAATTTGTCTACATAAAATTTGAAAAGCCCCCCCAAAAAGTCATAACTTTCAAAAGGGGGGGGGGGGCACACTTGGGTAAAAACGGTATATTTACATTACAAATTTTGATTATAGCTCTCAAGGGGGGGGGTGCACGAGCCGGCTATGCCCCCCCTCCTGGATCCGCCAGTGTGTACAAATAGCTTGTAATAGCACATCATGTCCGAAGGCCTGTTGCATAAAAGGAACTTTCATTGAATCCTTGATTTTGATTGGCTGTTGAGCACCGTTAACATGGTAGTTACCATTGGTTGGTAGGGTAAGCATAATAGTAGCTTTCATGCAAAGGGGCCCTAATACGTAGTTAGAGATAACAAAATAAAAGCTTTCAAGGTGTTTACTAGATGCCTTCTGAAAATAACTTGTGTCCTTGGTTACTTTCCGCCGTGATACAGATTGAAGCAAAACTTGCTGGAAATAACTTAAAATGCCTGTCAATGTGCAGGTAAGTGGGAAATAAGACGAAGCTGAATAAATTTTTGGATGCTACATGTAAATACAACAAATTCAGATTCACTGACCAATCTGCAAAAGTACAGCTGATGTCATGTGATCAATGCACATGCAAGGTCGCTTTTGTTTCGTCTGGCAACAAGCACCAAATATGAACATATCTAGGGCTTGACTAGAGGATAAGTGAATACTGCATTACTGACGGCACATTCACTGTAATAAAGATGAAAGCATTATTCTCAGGAGGGAAATAATAATAACAATAGCAGGGCGAGCTAGGAGAACAGTTTTCAGAACTGGGGTGGCTACCCTGGGTATATATACCATTATTATCATAATTGTAGTTTCTTTAAAGGCTCTTCAGGGGGAGGGGGCGTTTCATAAAGAGTTAAGTGTGACTTAGCATCATTGTTGAATACTGATGCGCACATGATATGTGATGCGCAATCTTAATGATTATCACAAAGTATATTGTAGCTCTCGTCCTCTTTACATGATTGACCGATGCGATGATGCCTTTTATACCGCACGCAACTGGGAATTTAAGTGCAACCCCAAATCACACTTAACTCTCTGTGAGCCCCCCCCCCCCCGGAAATTTTGCAAGATTCATCTGGAACTCAAGGGTTTGACGTCTACATGTGTATAAGATCAAAGAATATATGTGCGTGGGAGCCACTTAATTATTGCTACGAACCAGATACCGCATAAAGCATATTATGCATTTTAAAAAAGAAAGTTTTACATGTAAGGGTAGAAGTGCTTTTTCCCCCATTCAGGTCCTTGAAATGGATTACTTTATCTCTTCATACCAAAGAGTACTCGAGAGTGGGTCATCAGGTGAATTTGTAAGCATAGGTGAGATACACCCGTCTGAAGATGAGGACGATAATGACGAAACTGAAGATGCTCATTGTAACCAAGGGGCACATTATCCCCTGGAGTCCTCGTTCCTCTGACGGACGATGGGGGGTATGTCCACTGGTGCTTTGGTTGGGAGGGGAAGACGAACTGGATTGACTAGGAACATTAGTTCTTTGTCTCACCCCATCACTGTTTGAACTGTCAGTGGTAGGCGGTGATTGGCTTACGGGTGGAGACGCGGAAGACTGATTGCTACCACTTGGAGTGTCAGGACTGTTTGTATCTGCAGCCACCTGTGGCTGGGCACTGCTGACTTCCGCTGGCTGCGAAGGCGTGGCTGGATTGTGGTTGGGGATGCCGAACTGTCCCTGGCCTGGCATCATGAAGTTCGGTGGTAAAGGCATAAAAGGGGGCTGCATCTGACCCATCCCCATACCGGGGTTCATCATGTTGAAAGGGTGCGGTGGAAGGGGGGCAGGCACTTGGCCGTTGGCTGGGGCGGCGGCAGGTTCAGCGGCTGGAGGGGTTGATGGTGATTCCGATGTACTTGATTGCTTCTTCTCCTCTTTCTGTCAAAATAATCACAAAGTAAGAGAAAAATATCAGGGACACATGAAGGTAAATCTGATCCTCAATGACTTTTTAACATTAAAACATAATCATATATCTAATGGCTTGTTCTCCCAATACACAACGACCTTTGATACCCAGCAATTGATCTAAATATACATTAGTATACAAATAATGCACGTAAGCGCGAGCATACAGGGCCAAATAATGAACGATGTGCGAGAAGAGCCAATGGATATACCGCACCGAGGTCCGCAAGACTGAGTGTGGTATATCCATTTGGCGAGTCGAGCAGAGTTCATTATTTAGGTCCTCTATGCACAAGAATGCGTGTATTGTTTGTTTTATACAACCCCCCATGTTACTGGGTTGCCCAAATGCTATATTTTATCTATATTCTAGATAATTCAGATAATTCCAGACCTCGTACTATCCTGCACTCTAACGTCAGAGTACTTTTGGTATGACGGCAGAGTGCAGGATAGTGCGTTTTGGATGCAATAGTGCAATTCGCTGAATATCATGTGATCCGATTTGGACCAATTTGGACAACACACCTCTCAACAGGGTCACATCAACCAAATTCCTAGCGCTCACAATTGACGATGAATTAAAATGGAACATTCATATTCAAAATATATCCAAAACTGTATCGCGGAATGTTGGTATAATGAACAAACTTCGTCATTTCTTTCCAAAATCAACACTATTTACACTTTATTTCTCACTTATACTTCTACTTATACGTATTTCAATTAGGGAATACTGGCTTGGGGTAACGCCTACAAGAGTCTCATCGAAAAAAATGCTTATTCTACAGAAGAAGGTAAGGATTATACACAATGCTCCTTTTCGATGTCATACTGATGGTTTGTTCTACAAGTCAAATCTCCTCAAATTTCCGGATTTATTTCTTTTTTCAAACAGGACAATTCATGTACAAATTGAACACAAATAAACTACCAAACATTTTGATGATCATGTTTACAAAAAACAATGCTATTCACAATTATCCAACCCGACAATCCCGTCGCTTCCACCTTCCACGTACCCGTACTCTCTTCGCACAAAAAACAATTGCCTTCTATGGCCCCAAATACTGGAACTCACTCATCAATGACATCGTAAATGCTACCAGTTTGAACTGTTTTAAGATTAAACTGAAGAAACAAATTCTTGAATCATATAAAGCAAATTCCGATTGAGCAGTCGATAACCGATCCCCTTTACCCTCCTCTTTCTCCCCCCCCCCCCTTCCTCCCTGACCGTCTCTCTACCTCTCTACCTTGCTCTCTTCCGCTCAATCCCCTTCATCAGTCTTATGCCCTTCATTCTTTTGCTTTTTTTTTACTCCATCTTCCTTTCCTCTTTCAACCACATATGTGCACCACCTTGTCTATTTGATTAAATTATTCATCCAGTATCTCGGTATTTCTTCATCTACCATCACATCAACCTTTCTTTCTCCCTCTCTCTCTCATTTTCATTTTCGTTTATATCTGTACTACCAAATCTTTGATTACCCGGTAATTCTCTGAGGGGTCCACACCCAACAAGCCCTGCTTTTTAGTGGATCCTCCATTTACTCAACCTTATATATTGAAAAAAAAGAGTTATAAAGGTAGCCTTGCATTTTTTTCTTTTTTTAATCGAGAATGGCTTACACTTTGTTCTATTTTCCATTGTATATATTGTTATTGGTAATGTGATTATCACGTTATACAGTGTTCACCATAAACATTTAATACTTTTCTTGTATAGTCATATTGCTTGCAATGTACCGGTATATTCATTTGTATTGATTTGTATGGTTATCATTTTATATCTGTGCAATTATTTCTGATCTTATATTGAGTTGAGAAATGAAATAAACTTAAGACTTGAATCAGATTACAGAACATTCTTGGAAGTTGTATAACAAAGATTACTGAATTCCTTTAACTTAGAGGAATAATTAAAGCATTATTACCTTGAATTGGATTTGAGCGGCTAGCTCTGCAGCTTCTTTCTGCATTGCTGCTGACTTGGCTGTGACGGGAGGAAGGATGCTACGGTTCGGTGTTCCACAAGCCTCACATTTCCATTCTTGTGATCTAATACAATACATCAACATTACAAAAATGGTAAGAACTTCCGGTCATCTATTCTGAAAATTAAACGTGAGGTGGGTTGATCAGACATTGGATCATGGGGTTGTATCCGGAATGTTTTTGGTATTCTCTTGTTACCTTTACCTATATTTTTGTGACCTCTCACTATGGCAATGCATCAAACTTGTAAGCTGCTGCTCTTTTTTTCCAATTGTTATTTTCATCTTTTTATCATTTATGATTGGTTACAATGTCCATGGTTCATGATTGATTAGGAGTACATTTAATTGCAATTTTTCGAAATGCAACAAATATATATATATATCCGACCTCTCTTATCCGGCTTCCCCTTATCCGGATCTCTCTATTATCCAGACGCACACTTGCTGAGATTTTTTTTAAAATTCAATCTAGTAGCACGGTAAGTGAATAAATAATCTAAATAAATAATCTAAACTCAATCCTATAGGCAAACTCCTTTTGATTACATATATTTTCCAATATAGTCTACCTAAAACAACATTATTTTTCATGAACATATCTCACCCAAATCACTGAAAGAACTTAGGCAGGATAATTTTCCAGGAAATTGGGGCGCAGTGCAAACATTTCACTACATTCTCTTTTTGTTTCCCGACAAAACAACATACGTCTCGCTAGGCTTCAATACGGACAGCGCCATCTATCATGTTTAAGCCTACAGTCAGTATATCAATGGCTGACGTTGCGAAGCTGCGATAGAAACCGCGATGATCTAATTGTAAAACTTAGTTTCATTGAGTCATTCATTCTCTTTTTTTTGAGGTATGCTCGATTTATACCTCAATCCTTTGAGCAGGTAAATTATCCAACACTTTTGGCCACCAATCAATTTTATTTCTGTAAAAATACCGCCTATAATTTGCACTGACACTGCAGTGAATACTGTCTGTGCATGCCCACTAAATAGATTACGTGCAGCTACTATCGCGGGGGCAGCTGCGTGTATTTAATATTGGGTCTTCCAGATCCGGATAAATCCCTTATCCGGATTGGTGCTGGTCCCAACGTGTACGGATAAGAGAGGTCGGACTGTATATATATATATATATATATATATATATATATATACATATATAAATCAACATTAGAAATACTGAACTTAATCTGCCCCCTCTGGCTGTTAGATGGGTGTACAAAAAATGGCCCTTTTAGGGTTGATTACATTCTTTTGTAATAGACCTTAGGAATTGAAACATAATTATTCTTACTTTCTGGCAAGCACTTTTCTCTCGTCTGGTGTGTAGTCTAGTGAGCCTATAGCACCCTCACCCTTTGTTGGCATAAAGCCTATGATAGCCAGAAGCACTGTGCGAACTAGATAAAGAGAAGAGATAAAATATATAGGTTGCTCTTAAATCATCAACAATATCATAGAACTTAATTTATTGTAAAATTTAAATCATTATCAACAGAGATTCCTTCAGGAATATTTTATTATACTACTTTAGAATACTATGAAATGATTATGATCTTGTGAAGTATATGAAATTTTCAAAATTTATATTCTTCCGTAATAAAAAATAAAGCGAGTGGGAAGACTGTGTGATGAAAGAAAACATACTATATATACATGTGAATAAAATTCTCTGCCTAAAAAAAAAAATCATCAAACCTCAATCTGGAAAATAATAATAATATTGTCCAAAGATTGAGGGATAGTTATGGTATAAAGAGATATTAGTATTTGATATATTCATTATTACTGAATCTGAATATTAAGAAACAAAGACAGCAGATTGAAAGGACAGCTGGAATGCCTAGTAAGTAGTAGCTTGCCAAACAATAATATGGTAACAATGCTCAACTGTCAATCATACACAGTACATATTGTTGATTCCTTGCACTTTGAGTGTTAAGTATGGTCTACTTTGTATTGTCTTCCTCTAGCAAAAAGATTTTGGTGGTGTTGCAAGAAAATATTTGCGATCAATTGCAAATATTCTGTTGCCATTTTACAACTGACAGATCAACGTTAGCTGTAGCAAATCAGATTAAACTTCTTGTTTCAAGGAGCAAATTTGCAATCAATTACTAATTTGCAATTAACTATAAGACAAATGTTTGATTCAGGGACCAAAAATAGACTTGGGATCGATAAACTAAATCAAACATTGAGTTTTTAAAGAATAGCTTAAGATATGCAGGAGGAAATGTATGGAATAATTTAGATTGAGAACTCCAGAATGCAACTTCAATTGATACTTTTAAAAGGAAATATAAGAAAACACACTTCGCATAACACTCTCCGCTCTTTACTTTATACATCTCTATGCCGGTTTATGTTTTCTACTTTCAATTAAGCATTCATCACCCAGTGCACATGTATCTTTAGTTTTTTTTTATTTATCTATGTTTGTTAATACCTATGTCACTGTCTTTTTTTACTTTGTCTGAATTTGAATGTTTAATGCTATGTCACTCATTTTTTTATTACTATTTCTAAATTTAAATTATTTAATGCATTTTTTGCTGTACATTGTTAGATGTTTACTATTATACTTACTATTATAATTATAATGATAATCAAATGTTTCATTGAAATTACCATTATATGGCAAAGTAACCAAATGAAGTAAATGAAGAAGGGGGAGGGAGAAAAGGAAGAAATGTATGACTGGGGTGGAGAGCGAAGGGGAGGTGGGTGGTCAGGGGCCCATCTTACAAAGAGCTGCGGTTGATCCGATCAATCGCCAACTATGAAAAGCTGGCAGAGTCATCATATAAAACGCATGTTTGTTTTTCTAGATATGAATGTATATCCATAAATTTATTGATTTCTTGACAATTTGGTGTGTTCTCCTTTGTTTACAATGGCCATTTTGCAAATTTCCTGTAGAAAAACGTATGGCACTGATGGATTTCCATGGAGTTACGATTAATTGGATCAATCGCAACTCTTTGTAAGACGGGGCCCGGACGTCCACTTACTGCTCCATGACGGTTGCCATGTTTCAGGATGATGACCAGAGATGGACAGACAGATCTTGGTGCCGACTTCAAACCTTCCTGTGGGCTGATAACAAATAATGCAAAATGTATGAACATCTGTGTGTGCATACTCATACATGTACTGTATACAATGTTTGCCTTTTTTAATATATCAACAAGGACAATTTATCAAAGAAACTATATGTATATTCATCAAAAAGTGGCAAACATTGCACAGAACAAATGTGGAAAACTTCAAAATGCCACAGCTAACTCTCTTTAAAACTTGATTCATAATCTTTTAATCCCCATCTTATTTTTAGTCTTCATTTCCATATTGATTAATTTTTTTTAGAGTTGAATTAACAATACAGTATTCAAAACTTTATATCTTTTTTTTTTTCAATTGATGCTACAGAATGAGAGTACTCACTGTTAATAGCATGATACTGGGAGGTTTCATGGGATATTCTGGTGGTAGGGTGATACGACCATGATACACGCCCTTAGAGAAATCAGAGTCTGGTGGGCCTCTTACGGTGAAGTGCCATTCAAATAAATTGTCCTATTTATGCATTAGCAGAGAAGAGAAAAGAAAGTAAATATGAAATAAAAATATGTATAAACACAAAATACTGAGAACTGTAGATCCATACCCACATCAAAGGGTCCTTTTGTTGTACTATACAAATGATAATAGGTACCCATATCAAAGCATTTCTGTAGAAATAGACTCATGTCTATAGATTTTGAAATTCTAACCCTGAACAAATGAGGGGAAAAGGGAGAAACAAAACAAATGATGTAAGACCCAGGTCTAAGCAGCGTTCTCGCCAGAAAAAAATTCCGCATACATTCGTAATTCCGAAGCTTCGTAATTCCGAAGGTTCGGTTATTCCGAAGGTTCGTATTTCCGAAGGTTCGGAATTCCGAAGGTTCGTAATTCCGAAGGTTCGTCAATCCGAAAACGAAATAAGGTTCGTAATTCCGAAGGTTCGTTAATCCGAAAACGAAATAAGGTTCGTAATTCCGAAGGTTCGTTAATCCGAAAACAAAATAAGGTTCGTAATTCCGAAGGTTCGTTAATCCGAAAACGAAATAAGGTTCGTAATTCCGAAGGTTCGTTAATCCGAAAACGAAATAAGGTTCGTAATTCCGAAGGTTCGTTAATCCGAAAACGAAATAAGGTTCGTTAATCCGAAAATTAAATAAGGTTCGTATTTCCGAAAATGAAAATAATTCATTTTGGTAACAAAAACGATGTTGTCATTACAAGATTACACGATATTATGCAATGATAGTAATAACGATCGATGATACATGCGTGTGTTGGGGCCAAAGCATGTATTTCATTAAGAATATAGGCGCCCTGATCAAGCATAGGCTAATTTCGATTTTATCTGAGCAATTGCTGCCTAAGCAAATGGTTTAATTAAAGATGCAGGGGATCAAGTGTGTTGGAAGCGTGCGAGCAACCTCTAGATAATAGGATTTGTATTGGAGGGGATGTCATTTTTAATAACAGCTTCTGCTGGTGGTAATAAAAATAAAAATAATACTAATAATGATCCTTGTGAGATGTTGAAAGCGCGAATCGCAAGCTCAAACTATAGTAGACATTTCATGTAACAAGACGCGAAGTGAGCATTCGGAGCATTTTTTGTAATCGTGAGAAAGATGTGTATCTTTCTAAAGAATTAATGCGAGGGCGAGCTGTAATTTGTTTATATACTGACCTGGGGCCCGTTGCATGAAACTTTTTACCTGAGAAAACTCAGGTTGTTTTTACAGGAGTTTTTGCCCTGTGCTAAAGTCAATGGCGGAAATCAGACTAACCTTAGTTTTCAGTTTTTACCAGAGTTTTCTCAGGTAAAAAGTTTTATGCAACAGGCTTCAGAAAGTAATCTTTTAAGGACTGCATTTAGTGACTCATGAATAGAATATATATCTCACGAACTAAATAATGAGAGCGCGAACAGCAAGCTTAAAATTTGTGATATTCCAACCTGAAAACTGGACATTTCATACTTCTTTTTTTTGTAACCAGGAATAGAATGAGTTCCTCAATGAACAATACTTGATGCGAGCGAGAAACGTGAGCCAAATTTTTCCGATTTTCCAACCTAAAAACTGGACATTCTAAGCATTCTTGTAAAAAAATAATAATAGCTGGGAGAATAGTTTTCAGAACTGAAGTGGCTTCCCTGGGTAAATAATATCTATATCAATATTATCATTCTAGGCCCACATGAAATTTCCAAAAGTTTGAGCACGTGATTCGCTCGCAACATCTCACAAGGATGCCCTTTTAACAGTAATTGACCAAAAAGGTGAATTTTACATCTTCAGATTTGACTTTTCCCCCCAAACCGCTTGCTCTCTACGCTCGCAGAAATGAAACGTAAATATATAACTTTAGTGATCACTTAAAAAATTGTGCTCAATTTAGTTACTACAAAACACACAACCTCTTTACACAGATGATAATCTAATGGTGAAAATATCCGTTTGCACCAAATTGCCCCTTTTGGCCCCTTTTTTTTGCTTTGCCCCCCCCCCCAAAAAAATACTTTCCGCCGCCATTGGTTAAAACACGCATCGTCTTCATGGCTAACTGCAAAAAGTTCTTAAAATGTCCCCTTTAGATCAGGTCAGAGCTTATATATTTAAAAATTCTGTTCGCGCTTCTTGCTAGCAGTTATTATCTAAATTTAGTTACATAGGCATCTCGCTTTGAAGATCACAAACATATTAAAATATATATATAGCTCGCGCTCGCATTATTTAAGAAGGGTTTATCATGTTATTACATATTTACTTTATTTTATAAGGATAAAGCTAATTATTGACTGTTAGGACTACCCTTTCAAAGAAACAAACAAAAATAAACTTTAAACTGCCGATCAAGGAAAATATGGCTAAAAAAAATTGTCCCCCCCCCTCTATTTGACGAGAGTTTGATCCGCCGGGAGGGAGGCAGGGGACATCAAAAATGAAATAACAAACAGGGGAATTAATATTTTCCCAAATGGGAAAGTTCCTTTTTCAAAAATAAATATGCCGTTTTTCATGTTTTTTTTTAAATAAAATACTCTTTTTAAAGTATACAAGTTAAGTTTTCAGGGCTGGAATATTGAAAATTTTCAGCTTGCGCTTCGCACTCTCATTCGATTGGTGAAATATGCATCCTAAAGAGGTCACTAAATGCTTTCTTTAACATGTTTCTTTTCTGGTCAGTATGTTTAAGCTCGCGTTTTGCGCTCGTGTTAATTCTTTAGTTAGATGCACATCTTTTTAATGACAGCAGAAATCTGCTCGGATTTTTAAAAACTAATTTTCATTTTTTATTGAAATAACCTAAAGTTTTAGCTTGTGATTCACGCTCGCAACACCTCGCAATAATGCCATTTTAAGAATAATTGACCACAAAAAAGTTATACAACTTCACCTTTGAATTTGTTTTACCAAGCCGCTCGCTCATTATACTCTCTCCCGAAAAATAAAGCCTAAATATACATTTTGCCATAATAAGAAGTCACTTCAAAAAAGTTTTTCTCTACTTAATCACTATCAAACACACAATGACTTCAAGCAGATGATAATCTTAAGGTGAAAATATCACCAAAGTGCCCTTTTGACGTATGAGTTTCATTTTTTGGCTTTACCCCCAACGAAAATTCGTTCTGCCGCCCTTGCCTTCGCATCCTCATAATAATTGAACGGCAACAGTGTCCCCGCCCCCCTCCCCTTGCCTCTGCCTCTGCTTTCCCGGTTTTCATTTTTCGGATTAACGAACCGTATTTTGTTTTCGGATTAACGAACCTTATTTTGTTTTCGGATTAACGAACCTTATTTCGTTTTCGGATTAACGAACCTTCGGAAAAACAAACCTTATTTCGTTTTCGGATTAACGAACCTTCGGAAAAACGAACCTTATTTCGTTTTCGGATCAACGAACCTTCGGAACAACGAACCTTTTTTCGTTTTCGGATTAACGAACCTTCGGAACAACGAACCTTATTTCGTTTTCGGATTAACGAACCTTCGGAACAACGAACCTTATTTCGTTTTCGGATTATCGAACCTTCGGAATAACGAATCGTCGGAATTACGCCACAAATGTTCGGATTAACGAACCCTTTTTCGCTTTCGGATTAACGAACATCGAGGTATAGGCAATTTACGTGTTTCGGAATTACGAACCTTCGGAATAAAGAACCTTCGGAATTACGAAGCTTCGGAATTACGAAGTGTAACCAAAAATTCACCCATGTCGGGGACTTGTGCTGCCACTCCCGGGGGGTGGGTGCGGGAGGGGGGTTCACCCCTCCCTCGCGGAGCGCGGAAGCGACGGCCTTTTCATGAAATAGAGACGCCAAGGAAGCCCCATTGTGGCGTATTTTTAAGCCCACACAAATGCACATAAATGTTAGGCCTGGGAGTAAACATCGATTGATCAAATGATTCGATTGGCATGCCGCCAATCACCAATCGATTAGCAAAATTTACACAAATCGAATGTTCGGCAGATCCCGATTATGACATTGGGAGAACTCGAATACCCAAGTAATAATAACAAAATGACAAGAAAACAATGATGGCACTTCATACAGGTTTAAAAATTATGGTACCGAGAGAATTTTTCAAAAATAATCAATGATTGTATTACATTCACAGTTACACACCAACATGAAAGCGCTCCAAATTTTTTTTAATCCCACCCAACCTTGCCCTCGATACACAAAATGAGTTCATTGTCTGCGTGCACAAAACAATAAGAAAACACACAACCAATCTCACTTGAGCTGATTGGACCTTCGGATAGCCAATGAAACTTTTGGGGAAACAAAGAAGAAGGCAGTGGTTCCCTTATCAGGAGAGGTCATGACTTCAGAAATAAATTGACCCCTCCCCCATCTGTGTGTGTGTGAGGGAGAGAGAGAAAGATAAGGGTGGGAGCCGGAGAATTCCTTTGTTTCAAAACAATAATGCAACCTTTTTTCTATCCCCCTCACACAATGAAAACTACATTCCAACATGCGCCCGTCTTCACCGGTACTTTCTCGACTAGTCTTCAAAAATAGACCCAGTTATACATGTAGGTTCAAATGATAAAAAATCATAATTTTATAAGGTATTTCAAATTAAATATTTTTCAAAATATTTTTTTGAAATACATGTGTAGAATCGTGGACAGTGCCACAAGTGGGGGCGGGGACATGGTGTGGGCAAGGGATGAAATTGTTCAAGAAATGCTCCACCTGGGGTCAGTCTCAAAGAATAGTTCATGAATGAGTTGTTTACATCTTTGGACTTTACACTGGCTGTTCAATCTGGGCTGATCATTCATATGCAGGGGTGTGGCACTTGGAGGGATGCATGTATAATACCTACTTTCATTTATTCTAAACATGTGACTTTGATGGAGATTTCACCATAAAGTAGGTCAACTATTGTGACTTAAAAGACCTGATTCCCGACGAACAATCGAATCATTCGATTATTTTTTCAGGAAATAATTGAATGGTAAAAATGACAATCGTCCCAGGCCTAACATCCATGCACCATAGCGGTCACGCACAGTTCTCAAACTCCTTTGCTATTCGTTCATTGTGTGCAGAGAGGGCGGGATAAAATGACAAACACAGTACTCCTTTGCTATTCGTTCATTGTGTGTATAGAGGGCGGGATAAATGACAAACACAGTACAAGTACATGTTCCTTGTATGTACATTCAATGCATTTATTCCAAGTTCAGTAAGCGCAGCTACCGGTAGGTCATAGAGCATAGCCGGTGTGATGTGCGGGGCAGACGGGGGAATAGGCAACGGAACGACCGTACCGTGCCGTCATATGCCCGCAATAGCAGCCGCGAGCTAGCTGGGCGCCTTGCCACTTTCCTAGCCGTAGTAGGCCTGTAAGTGGTCTTAAGTTGGTGGGACTTCGGCGCAACCCGATAAATGAAGTTGATATCACTAAGATGAGTTCATGGAGTGTATTATTTTTTCTGAATATTTCCATTTAATTTTTCCACGCATGTCGCCACGCATGTCGCTGAAATTTTACGCATGGTTCCACTTGGTCTCCATTTCCGCACGCATGGTGCTAACACTGGCGAGAACGCTGATTAAAAAAACAGGACAATGACAGAAAGTCGGGAAATCGTATTTTTGATGGCCAAAATCGTACTGTCGTATTTTACTTGTTTTATCGTACTAAATACGATAAAATTGTACTGGTTGGCATCTCTGAGATGATGTCAGACCCAGGTCGAAGGATTAAAAACGAAGGGGGACCTCCCTTAAAAAAAATCTCTGTTTACAAAATGTATGTGAGCGCCCCCTCCCCCACCCAGCTTCTCATACAACAGGGCCCTGATTCATAAAGACTTGTAATAACAAATTCACAATGTACTATCAGCCAATCAGATTGAAGGATTTTAGTAGCTTTTAACTCTTAATGCAAATTTGTTATTACAGCAAGTTTTGTTACACGTGCCCCAGGTTTGATGGCCATCACATGAAATTGAAAAAAACAACAACAAAAAAATCTACCATACAGGCATCACTTACATCTAGTGGCTGAGCAAAGTACTGTTCCGTAGGATCCTTTAGCTCTTGAGCTTCCTTCATTAACCGCTTTACAGCTATGGAAAAAAGAATATAAAGAATGTAGAATATAATCATTCAATACAGGTTATTACACTCTACAGTGACTTGGACTACAACTTAATATCTTCATTTGGCTTTATTCCACACGGTCTTATCCTTATCCTAGACCTACATGTAGTTCATCTAGTGACCACAAGCCTGCCTCTTTTAACACTTTGTCCATTTCCCAGTAACCCCTTATGTCTTAGTGATATCCATCTTTCTTTTAGTGATATCCAAGCTGCAAAATGTTGAAGACTTGGGTTCAAAATGGTCCTATTTCCAAAAAATTGGATGAATATGATATATCCATGACTTAAAATGAATAACTTTCCTTGATGAATTAGAGTTCTTTTTGGTATTATTTGAAAGGTCTTTTTAAGACACCAAATGACATCAAATTTATTGATGATTTTCATTTTTTTGTCAGTACTAACTTTACCTTTAGCTTTTTTATCAATAACACACATAGGAATATTTTTTTATTAGCATTTCCATTTATTTGAAAGCAGGATAAAAGGGCATAGGTGTCGGATTTTCCATGTAGATCATAGCCAGGGGCCTTAGACCCCTCGGCCACGGCACCTCCTTTAAAGGACAAGTCCACCCCAACAAAATGTTGATTTGAATAAAAAATGATCTACATGGAAAATCCAAGAAGCATAACACTGAAAATTTCATCAAAATCGGATGTAAAATAAAAAAGTTATGACATTTTTAATTTTCGCTTAATTTCACATATTTATATACACATACCGGTGAGCAATATGGTACGCAAATGAGGGAACTGATGACATCACTCACTCACTTTTGTATTTTATTATATGAAATATGATATATTCTAATTTTCTCCTCATTGACATTGTCCTGTGAAACAAAGTTTATTCCTCCCCTACAGCCAGAGCTTCGCCACCCGCACCCAACGACCGTACCGGCGTATGTAGGCAGCAGGGCGAGAAGGGAAAAGTGCGAGCAGCTGCAGGGACAAGGAAAGTAAACGAAGGGGCCAAAGGAAGAGGACCTGATAAAACATCCAAGCCAAAAGCCATGCGTTCTGTATCCTTTACAGAATCAAACAAGGATACTCAAGAAGACAAGAAAGGTCAGGAGAAATTGAATAAAGTCAAACCTACAACAAAGAAATCATCAGGAAAGAAAGGTGAAGGTGCAAGCACAAGTAAGGATACATATGACTGTGAGTACTGCCCTGAGGAAGGTGTTACACATATGATTGAATGTGAGGCATGTGAGAGATGGTCATGTATGACCTGCCATAATATTACACTTGATATGTACCATTTCTTCACAAATGAATCAAATAGAGCACACTGGTTCTGTGTTGATTGCGAAAAGGAAGCAATTGACACAGTAAAGCTAAAAGTGAAAAATAAAAAGACAACAACAATCTTGTGTAGTAATGTGGAAAAAGAATTGGATGAAGCTGTTGGGAAAATCTTACAAAATGCTCAACAGACAATGAAAGAAATGGTTGATGATGGTCTAAACAGGTGAAAAAATCCTATGCAGAAGCAAGCAAGCAAGGGCTAACCAATGATGGTTCAGGTCAAGCAAGGCAAAGAGTAACTATACTCCAGAGGTCAGAACTAGAAACTGATAAAAGATCTACAAGATATGACAAAAACAGTGAAATATTGACCACGTTGACTCATATGGTGGCATTGAGAGTGTTGTAAGCATGATCACGATGGAAGAACTGGTTGACAGAGAGCGAAGGAAAAATAATATTGTATTCTACAATGTACCAGAATAGAAACAAGTTCAGATCCAAGATAGGGTAGCTGAAGACAAGAAACTCATTACAGACATTGTCACAAATAGCCTCAAAGTGGAAGATGTCATCATTAATAAGGCTATTCGCCTTGGAGGCCAAAGGCAAGATAAGGATAAAGCAAGAGTTCTGCTTGTACACTTGGAAAACGAAAGCATGAAGAGGGACATTCTAGCAGCATCAAGGAAGTTGCGTGAGAATGAAAGATGGAGAAACACATCGCTCCTGACATGACGAAGCAGCAGCGTGAAGAGAGCTGGAAGCTACGCCAAGAGCTGAGGGCAAGGAGGGATCAAGGCGAAGATAGCCTGATGATACGACATGGTAAGATAGTATCACGATGGAGAAAGAAAGACTTCATAAAAGACGATAGAGCAAAATCAGCCCATCAAGATGAAAATCTCAAGGAAACTGTGAGTAATTCATCTCTTCCAACATCTAGCGATGAGGTCAGTGATAGTGATATTGAAATAGATGGCACATTTGGAGCAATTGGTGGGGCTCCTAAAACAGTATGACTCAAGGGTTCTACTGGAGAACAAGTGAATAATGGCATACAACTCAGCCGAAACAATTTGAAAGTGCTATACACAAATTCTGACTCGTTATTAAACAAAATGGAAAATCTACTACTCATTGTGATTGGAGTGCAAAAGCCAGATTTGGTTATGATATGTGAAGTAGCACCAAAAATCAAGTTTGTTCAAGCCACCCCGGAAGTGTTAAGACTAGAGGGATTTCAGACATTTACAAATATTGATCAGGAATCCAGTCTTCGTGGAGTGGTAGTATATAATAGTAATAGACTAAATGCCCATGAAGTTTCCTTTTCCGTAGACTTTACCGAATCCATATGGTGTTCAATCCAGCTAACTGGAAAAGATAGATTGTTAGTGGGATGTATCTACAGGAGTCCATCAAGTTCAAATGAATATAACAGGAAACTGTATGATCTTATTAAAGCAGCCAGTGAGAATGGAGAAAAGTACTTATTGATCACTGGAGATTTTAATTATCCCGAAGTAGACTGGGAGAAGTCATAAGTGAAAGCATCGCCCATTCATCCTTCAAACATGTTCCTAACTGCTATTCAAGAATCATTAATCTTATACAACATGTATTGGAACCAACATGTCATAGAAGCGGACAGAAGTCCAATACTTTGGACTTAATGCTTGCTAACACTGACACCATAGTTACTGCTCTGCAGTATCTTCCATCATTAGGACTTAGTGATCATGTATGCTTATTTGCCCAATTGAATGTAGATAATGACCTGAAAATGTTGGAAACAAAAGAAACTCCTACGATATTTCAGAAAGGAGACTATGAATCTATGAAACTTATTCTTGAACCAATCAATTGGGAGGATGAACTTGAATTACTTGATTGTGATCGAGCATGGAATTTGCTGCAAGAGAAAATGGAAGTTCTTGTCAAAAAGTATGTTCCAATGAGACAATGTAGTAAAGACAAAAAATGGAACATCTATATTACTAAACCAATCCTGAAACTTTTTAAGAAAAAAGCACGAACCTGGAAGCGCTATACCAAAAGTGATTATAGAAACAAAGACGAGCAGACTTAAATCCATATAAAAAGGCAAAGAATGAGCTAAGAAAGGCAACAAGAACAGCCAGTCATAACTTTGAAGATGACCTAGTGGAAAGTATCAACTTTAATCCTAAGGCTAAGGCTTTTTGGAATTACGCAATTAGCAATATCAAAGGTAGAAGTCAGATAGGAAGTCTTAGAAGAGATGATGGATCTCTAGTAGAAACTGATAAGGAAAAGGCAGATGTCCTTAAATACTTTTGTGATGTATTTACTGTTGAAGACTTACAAAACTTTCCAGATTATGTGACTGGAGTAGATGTTGATATACCTTGTACGGAAAGGCTAAGATTTGAATCATCAGATGTGATAAAAATGATCAAAAACTTGGATGTGTAGTGACAATTTCTGAATTTATTTTAGGATATCAAAGAAGCCTGAAATACGTTCTTGGGATACTGTGTAAAAAATACGTTTATCTCGTTTATGTGATACTGTGTAAAAAAAGAATCAAAAGCAATTAAGCCTTTTTTTTTAGTTGGACGCAAAGAAATATCCACCTGTTAATTTTAAAGACAGTATTTCCCGAACAGCAGGTGAATTTTCAAAAGAAAGCATTCCCAATACGTGTTGAACCCTAGGAGACACGAACTTAGTAATAATATGTAAATAATGTTTTTCTTAGTTACGCAAAATGACCAATTAGATCTCGCCCTGTAAGGGCGTTTCGTGCGTTCTTAATTGACGATACGGGACTCTTAAAAAAAGCCCGGTTGCTGATACTTCAGCAGAGTCGTCAGTGTTCAATTTTGGTTACATCTTTCTCTATGGGGATTTGAACCAATATCTCCCCGAGATCGTCGGCTTAGCTCCCAACAGCGTACCTCATCGATGCTGTCTGGGCTGGTCTTTTTGTAGAGGAGAAATGGACTCCTGTTATAGCTGACATTTTACCTACGTCTTTTTCCTGATATTAATCGGGTATGTACTCTGATATTTATAACGTTTCTAGTAAAAAGAGATTTGATATAACTAATTTCTTGACAAAGTATTTGTACTGAAGAAATAATGCTGAGTACGTCTATAGACGACTCTAGTTTTGTATGAAGTGTCATCCACATGAAATGTCGAATATTATAAGCAAAAAAATAGATCTTTGAAATTATTTAGGTTGATTTATATGTCATTGTAGACAGCTTAGTATTTAAGCGATCCTCACTTGTCGATGTTATGGAGAGTTTTCCAATGTACTAGTGAACATTGTTATTCGACCTTGACATTATGAAAGTCATTCTTGTCGAATTTCTTAAAGGCATATAGCCTAGTTTTACATGATGTACTTGTACTTTTCTTAGAATTATTGCTAAATAGACAATTCTCATTGTCATTATTATGAGATGTTAAATTATATCTTGTTACACGTTTTGAGGTCGTTTATCTCTATTCGACGACGAAGTGTATTAGGACACCGTTTGTTTTATTTTGATAATTGTCAGGTTCCACTGAGACCCTCACCATTGACGAGTTTTGTCCTGATATCGACGATTCATCTCGTTTCCACTCTCCGATGTACATGGCAGGCCTATAGCTACGTATTTCATCATTCCAAGTTCAGGTCGCACAACTCAATTCGCCAAGTAGACACCAACTTTTGTAGACAAGTTAACTTCTCAACGCTTTGGCCTAGTTTGGAGTTTATATCCTATTTTGTCACTTATCAATTACTCTGTTTTAAACTGATAGAGATCCTATACATTTCTTTGAATATTCGACATAACTTGTACTGTCTTCAGTTTATTGGATAAACCATACAGGCATTTCTTTGAGTTGTAAACACTCTGTAAAATTGTCATAGAAAGCATTGGAATCATTTTAATTATAAATTGAAGTCATGGAACCGTAATTATTTTGTCAAGTGCTTATTTTTCTTGAATGATCACGTATAGCTAAAAAGTTGGGATGTTTGAGTCGCCGTGCTTGTTGTTGCTTGTTTAGTTTTTCCCCTTTTTTTTTTTTTTTTTTCCTAGTCTGATTGATTGGTGTGTTTGATTTGTCTTTGCTATTTAGAAAAGAAACATAACATTTTCACCAAATCCTCCAAAATACTCAGATCCGTCCCAACAAAATGGTGATCCCGACGTGATCTGAAAGGGAGCTACAAATAGTAACCCTTAACCCTTATAGCGGCGAAACAGATTTTATATAATATACATAGTATATTTAAAGACGTGATCTTTCAGGATAGATAACGCACATTAGCATTGAAGGAATTAAAATAAGACTGTCATATTCTTAATAACATAGGAATAGGGTAAGTGCAGTGGTTGTACGCTCGCGCTATTTCACAATGTCACAAGAAGATGCCGCAGCGAAATCTACTGCTGACTCTGAGAGCATACTTGGAGCAGTTGCCTTAAAGCTGCCGCCATTCTGGCGAAACGATCCAGAGGTATGGTTCGCGCAAGCGGAAGCCCAATTTACCACGCGCAATATCGTAGTTGAGAGTACAAAATACTCTTACGTGATCGCGACACTACCACCCGAGGTAGCACAGGACATTCGCGACGTCCTGATAAACCCCCCTGTTAGTGAGCCATACACGACGCTAAAGAAAAAGATCATAGCGCGAACGACGGAATCGGAACAGAGAAGAGTACAAATGTTACTCACAGAAGAAGAACTCGGAGACCGAAAACCTTCGCAATTATTACGGCGCATGGAACAACTAGTCGGAGATCAAAAATTAGAAAGCGGTATACTTAGGCAGTTATTCTTACAACGCTTGCCGCATAATGTTAGACTGATCTTAGCCTCCACGAGTGAGTCGCTAGCCATATCGGATCTGGCCGCATTGTTATTCGACCTTGACATTATGAAAGTCATTCTTGTCGAATTTCTTAAAGGCATATAGCCTAGTTTTACATGATGTACTTGTACTTTTCTTAGAATTATTGCTAAATAGACAATTCTCATTGTCATTATTATGAGATGTTAAATTATATCTTGTTACACGTTTTGAGGTCGTTTATCTCTATTCGACGACGAAGTGTATTAGGACACCGTTTGTTTTATTTTGATAATTGTCAGGTTCCACTGAGACCCTCACCATTGACGAGTTTTGTCCTGATATCGACGATTCATCTCGTTTCCACTCTCCGATGTACATGGCAGGCCTATAGCTACGTATTTCATCATTCCAAGTTCAGGTCGCACAACTCAATTCGCCAAGTAGACACCAACTTTTGTAGACAAGTTAACTTCTCAACGCTTTGGCCTAGTTTGGAGTTTATATCCTATTTTGTCACTTATCAATTACTCTGTTTTAAACTGATAGAGATCCTATACATTTCTTTGAATATTCGACATAACTTGTACTGTCTTCAGTTTATTGGATAAACCATACAGGCATTTCTTTGAGTTGTAAACACTCTGTAAAATTGTCATAGAAAGCATTGGAATCATTTTAATTATAAATTGAAGTCATGGAACCGTAATTATTTTGTCAAGTGCTTATTTTTCTTGAATGATCACGTATAGCTAAAAAGTTGGGATGTTTGAGTCGCCGTGCTTGTTGTTGCTTGTTTAGTTTTTTCCCTTTTTTTTCCTAGTCTGATTGATTGGTGTGTTTGATTTGTCTTTGCTTTTTAGAAAAGAAACATAACATTTTCTCCACCAAATCCTCCAAAATACTCAGATCCGTCCCAACAAAATGGTGATCCCGACGTGATCTGAAAGGGAGCTACAAAATAGTAACCCTTAACCCTTATAGCGGCGAAACAGATTTTATATAATATACATAGTATATTTAAAGACGTGATCTTTCAGGATAGATAACGCACATTAGCATTGAAGGAATTAAAATAAGACTGTCATATTCTTAATAACATAGGAATAGGGTAAGTGCAGTGGTTGTACGCTCGCGCTCTTTCACAATGTCACAAGAAGATGCCGCAGCGAAATCTACTGCTGACTCTGAGAGCATACTTGGAGCAGTTGCCTTAAAGCTGCCGCCATTCTGGCGAAACGATCCAGAGGTATGGTTCGCGCAAGCGGAAGCCCAATTTACCACGCGCAATATCGTAGTTGAGAGTACAAAATACTCTTACGTGATCGCGACACTACCACCCGAGGTAGCACAGGACATTCGCGACGTCCTGATAAACCCCCCTGTTAGTGAGCCATACACGACGCTAAAGAAAAAGATCATAGCGCGAACGACGGAATCGGAACAGAGAAGAGTACAAATGTTACTCACAGAAGAAGAACTCGGAGACCGAAAACCTTCGCAATTATTGCGGCGCATGGAACAACTAGTCGGAGATCAAAAATTAGAAAGCGGTATACTTAGGCAGTTATTCTTACAACGCTTGCCGCATAATGTTAGACTGATCTTAGCCTCCACGAGTGAGTCGCTAGCCATATCGGATCTGGCCGCATTGGCAGACCGAATTCTCGAAGCGCACGTGCCTGTCGTGAACACCGTGGCGCCGGTTACTGATGCAGGGTCACACGCTATCACGGTTAAGCCAGCCCAATCCGGAGATACACAGGGTGCGAATTCAAACCTTGTAAGGCAAATTGCGGATTTGACAAAGCTCGTTCGTGAGTTAGCCACAACCGTAGGGCAATTGAAACATGACCGTAGTCGTAGTCGAAATCGCAGTAAAAGCAAGACGCGTGACAAACGTGATTCTACGCCCGTCAGTGAATCGCCCGAAGATAGAGGATATTGTTGGTATCATTCTCAATATGCTGAGAACGCGCATCGCTGCAAGGCACCTTGCAATTGGAATAGTCAGGGAAACGCATAGACCAGAGGGTTGGGGCGACAAACCCCACTGGTCAACCGGATAGTCGCCTATTTTACATTAATGATATCAATTCGCGAAAGAAATTTCTGGTTGACACAGGCGCGGCAGTGTCGGTAATCCTCCCGACAAAGCAACAGAGGGTTAAACCTTCTACCTTGAAACTACGCGCAGCTAATGGCTCGCGCATCACAACTTACGGACAACAGTCGCTAACGCTAGATTTAGGCCTACGTCGCAGCTGCCGTTGGATATTTATCATAGCTGACGTAACCATGCCTATTTTAGGTGCGGACTTTCTGCGCCATTTTCAATTTCTCGTTGATATGGCAAAGCCGAGGCTTATTGATCCCCTAACGAACATGCAAGTGTCAGGTAGACATACGGAAACCGTGTCACTTAGCCCCGTATTTGACACGCCTGAAGCTATTGATGCGTACACGAAGATGTTGCGTGATGAATACGCTGATATCACGATACCCGTATCGTCCTGCGAACCGTTCACAGGACGTTAAGCACAATGTGGTACACCACATTGAAACGCGAGGACAACCCGTTACGGCTAGGCCGCGTAGACTTACCGGAGACAAGTTAGACATAGCTCGTAATGAATTCCAGCATATGCTTGATTTAGGCATAATTAGGCCGTCTAGTAGCCAATGGGCATCACCGTTGCATATGGTGCCGAAAAAGACTGCCGGTGATTGGAGACCTTGCGGTGATTACAGGGCACTTAACAAGGCTACCGTACCCGACCGCTACCCTGTGCCCCATATTCAGGACTTCACCGCGAACTTGAATGGAAAGCGCATATTTTCCAAGATAGATTTAATTCGTGCGTATCACCAGATACCCGTCGCGCCAGGCGATATTTGCAAGACGGCTATATGTACACCTTTTGGCCTTTATGAATTCGAACGAATGCCGTTCGGTTTGCGTAATGCTGCGCAATCTTTTCAGAGGTTCATAGATCAGGTCATTCGTGGACTACCGTTCGTATATGCTTATATAGATGACTTACTCGTAGCTAGCGATAGCGAGGAAGAGCATGAACGCCACCTACGTCTGCTCTTTGAAAGACTTAGGGAGTTTGGTGTTGTCGTCAACCCAAACAAGTGCGTTTTTGGCCGATCGGAGCTAGAATTTCTAGGTCACCGTATCAACTGCGATGGAGTCAGTCCACTCCCGGACAAAGTGGATGCGATTCGGAACTGCAGTGTTCCCTCAACACTGAAGCAGTTGCGAGGATTTCTCGGGTTAGTGAACTTTTACCGTAGATTTATACCTAACTGCGCGCATATCCTCATGCCTCTCACAGACCTCCTGCGCAATCGTAAGAAGCGATCTAAGAAACCGCTAGATTGGTCGCCTGCGTGTACGGCTGCTTTCGTTGAAGTCAAAGAGAAACTAGCGCAGAGTACGTTATTGGCCTATCCAAATTCAGATTATCCTCTGAACTTGATGGTCGACGCATCAGACCGTGCTATTGGTGGAGTTATTCAGCAACTTCACGACAATGCATACGAGCCAATTGCATTCTTCTCGCGGAAATTGCTACCTGCTGAAACAAGGTATAGCGCCTTTGGGCGAGAGTTGCTGGCCATTTACTTGGCAATTAAGCATTTTCGATACATGCTAGAAGGTCGTCCTTTCTGCGTTTATACCGACCATAAACCTTTAACATACGCATTAAATGCCAAGCCAGATCGCCATAGCCCCCGCGAAATTCGGCAGTTGGATTTCATATCGCAATTCACCACAGACATCAGATATGTCAAAGGTCAAGACAATGTGGTTGCTGACACCCTATCTCGACCCGATATCAGCGCCTTGCATACCGAATCTCGGGTTGATTTCACGGATATTGCGGAAGCACAAGAAACCGATTCAGAATTGCAAGCGTATCTCAATTCCGAGATCAATTCTAGTATGGTGCTCAAAAAAGTACCAAGGCTCACCACTGGTGGCTCGATCGTATGCGATACTTCTCACGGACTCACCCGTCCTTTCGTCCCGAAGTCTCATAGGAGGGCAGTTTTCAATGCTATCCATGGACTCTCTCATCCAGGAGTCCGAGCAACACAGCGTGCGATTACCGCTCGTTACGTATGGCCGGGGATTAATAAGGACGTACGCAAGTGGGCCCGAGAATGTCTACCGTGTCAGAGGTCAAAGACTAATAGACATGTCAAAGCCCCACAAGGGACTTTTAGTACCCCAGACGCGCGTTTCGCACACGTTCATCTGGATCTCGTTGGTCCATTGCCCCATTCGAATGGTTATACATACCTACTTACGTGTATAGACCGTTTTACCAGATGGCCGGAAGCCATCCCGATAACCGATATCACCGCGGAAACGGTTGCCAAAACCTTCGTAGAAAGGTGGGTTGCCATGTTTGGTGCACCCAGCTCTGTCACCACCGATCGTGGCAGGCAGTTCGAATCACGCCTATTCGCGGAACTGACTAAGTTGTTAGGTACAACCCGCATCCGAACAACCGCCTATCACCCTGCGGCAAATGGGATGGTTGAAAGATTTCACCGTCAACTTAAGGCTGCTTTGAAGGCTTACGAGGATCCTTCTCGATGGAGTGAACAATTACCTTTGACACTCCTAGGTATCCGTTCTACCATTAAAGCAGATTTGTCATGCTCATCAGCAGAGCTAGTTTTCGGGACAACTCTGAGATTACCCGGACAGTTCGTTACGGCTGAGCGAACTGATGTAGATCCGAGTGACTACATTTCCCGGTTACGTAGTCACATGGCGTCATGTACACTTACCCCCACTAGAGCGAAGCAAGGATCGACGCATGTTCCTAGAGATCTTTTCTCGTGCTCGCATGTGTTTGTTAGGGTAGATTCCGTTCGCAAACCGCTACAACAGCCATACAAAGGACCGTATAAGGTGCTAAAGCGCAAAGACCGCTTTTTCACGCTTGACATTGATGGCAAACGCGATCAGATTTGCATAGATCGTTTGAAAGTTGCATATGTTGAAAATCAAGAAAGTCTGGAAGAAAGCCTATCAAAATCTAAAAGTATCGTTAAAGGCAGAATTCCAAGCTCTGTGGAAAAGAGTGCAGTGCAGAGTTCGCGCACGAGTACACCCACTACACCTATCCGAAAAACTAAATCTGGACGACATGTTCGATTTCCAGAACGTTATATTGCAGTTTAATTATCATGATTATGTATGACTCATACTTTGTAGTTCTGTTTATTGTAAATAGAATGTCGTAAGCAAGACATATTCATGACTTCCTTACTAGGAGGGGATTTTATGTAGTGACAATTTCTGAGTTTATTTTAGGATATCAAAGAAGCCTGAAATACGTTCTTGGGATACTGTGTAAAAAATACGTTTATCTCGTTTATGTGATACTGTGTAAAAAAAGAATCAAAAGCAATTTAGCCTTTTTTTTTAGTTGGACGTAAAGAAATATCCACCTGTTAATTTTAAAGACAGTATTTCCCGAACAGCAGGTGAATTTTCAAAAGAAAGCATTCCCAATACGTGTTGAACCCTAGGAGACACGAACTTAGTAATAATATGTAAATAATGTTTTTCTTAGTTACGCAAAATGACCAATTAGATCTCGCCCTGTAAGGGCGTTTCGTGCGTTCTTAATTGACGATACGGGACTCTTAAAAAAAGCCCGGTTGCTGATACTTCAGCAGAGTCGTCTGTGTGTAATTTTGGTTACATCTTTCTCTATGGGGATTTGAACCAATATCTCCCCGAGATCGTCGGCTTAGCTCCCAACAGCGTACCTCATCGATGCTGTCTGGGCTGGTCTTTTTTGTAGAGGAGAAATGGACTCCTGTTATAGCTGACATTTTACCTACGTCTTTTTCCTGATATTAATCGGGTATGTACTCTGATATTTATAACGTTTCTAGTAAAAAGAGATTTGATATAACTAATTTCTTGACAAAGTATTTGTACTGAAGAAATAATGCTGAGTACGTCTATAGACGACTCTAGTTTTGTATGAAGTGTCATCCACATGAAATGTCGAATATTATAAGCAAAAAAATAGATCTTTGAAATTATTTAGGTTGATTTATATGTCATTGTAGACAGCTTAGTATTTAAGCGATCCTCACTTGTCGATGTTATGGAGAGTTTTCCAATGTACTAGTGAACATTGTTATTCGACCTTGACATTATGAAAGTCATTCTTGTCGAATTTCTTAAAGGCATATAGCCTAGTTTTACATGATGTACTTGTACTTTTCTTAGAATTATTGCTAAATAGACAATTCTCATTGTCATTATTATGAGATGTTAAATTATATCTTGTTACACGTTTTGAGGTCGTTTATCTCTATTCGACGACGAAGTGTATTAGGACACCGTTTGTTTTATTTTGATAATTGTCAGGTTCCACTGAGACCCTCACCATTGACGAGTTTTGTCCTGATATCGACGATTCATCTCGTTTCCACTCTCCGATGTACATGGCAGGCCTATAGCTACGTATTTCATCATTCCAAGTTCAGGTCGCACAACTCAATTCGCCAAGTAGACACCAACTTTTGTAGACAAGTTAACTTCTCAACGCTTTGGCCTAGTTTGGAGTTTATATCCTATTTTGTCACTTATCAATTACTCTGTTTTAAACTGATAGAGATCCTATACATTTCTTTGAATATTCGACATAACTTGTACTGTCTTCAGTTTATTGGATAAACCATACAGGCATTTCTTTGAGTTGTAAACACTCTGTAAAATTGTCATAGAAAGCATTGGAATCATTTTAATTATAAATTGAAGTCATGGAACCGTAATTATTTTGTCAAGTGCTTATTTTTCTTGAATGATCACGTATAGCTAACAAGTTGGGATGTTTGAGTCGCCGTGCTTGTTGTTGCTTGTTTAGTTTTTCCCCTTTTTTTTCCTAGTCTGATTGATTGGTGTGTTTGATTTGTCTTTGCTATTTAGAAAAGAAACATAACATTTTCTCCACCAAATCCTCCAAAATACTCAGATCCGTCCCAACAGATGTGAATAAATCAGCTGGCCCAGATGGGATCCATCATAAAGTGCTGAAGGAGATGGGTGATCACTGAAATTATTGCAGAACCACTATCTATCATATTCAACAAGTCAATGCATGAAGGTAAAATTCCAGCCGACTGGAAAAAGGGAAATGTAATTCCTCTTCCCAAGAAAGGAAATAGAACACAGATTTCTAACTATAGATCGGTGAGTCTTACATCGATAGCAGGAAAACTAATGGAAAAGATTGTGAGTAATGCTTTAGTGGATCATTTTCAAAATAATCGATTGTTGTATTATAACCAACATGGATTCATCCCAGGACGGTCATGTTCCACACAGCTTTTGTATGTGCTTGAAGAATGAACACAAATGCTTGATGAAGGGAATCCAATCGATGTTTTGTACTTAGATTTTCGCAAAGCATTTGACAGTGTTCCCCACGAAAGGCTTCTACGTAAATTAGAGGGCCAGGGAATTACATGCCAACTTCTTATCTGGATGCGAGAATTTCTGACAGGAAGAGTTCAGCGTGTACGAGTAAATAGGGAACTATCTCCATGGTCTCCAGTATCAAGCAGAATATTGCAAGGGAGCGTTCTCGGACCTGTTCTCTTCCTAGTCTTTATCAATGACCTATCATCTGCTGTCAACAAGAGTAATGTTGCTTTATTTGCTGATGACACCAAACTTTACAATATAGTGACTTATCAGAGATCAAAGATCTGCAAGAGGACCTGGATAGACTACAATTATGGTCAGAGAACTGCCATTACCGTTCAATAGCAGTAAATGTAAAGTTCTACACATCGGAAGGAATAATCCAGAAGCAAAATTTTATATGCCAGAACAAGAAGTGAAGTCAGTAACTTCTGAAAAGGATCTTGGGGTAACAGTCGACAATCAATTGCAATTTCATCAGCATGTGTCTCTAGCTGTTAATAAGGCATATCAACTGCTCGGAATTGTAAAGAGAACTTTCACTCAACTATAAAACAAATCTACCTTGCCAATTCTCTTCAAGACGTTAAGTGTTAAGTAGGCCACATCTGGAATGGGAGCGTCATCTGGAATGGTAGATTTACAGAACATGCCAAGAAGATTGAGAGAGTAAAGAGAAGAGCAACAAAACTATGAATGATTTGAAACACTTACCATATGAAAGGAGACTCAGGGAACTTAACATGTACTCACCAGAAATGCCAAGTTCAAAGACCAGCTATGCATGAGATTTTCTGTGAATCTGAGTGAGATCACAGACATTGTGTACAATGTATATGGGGATAGGCTGTGATAGTTGTGTGAGACAGAGATTTGAGGGGATGAACAAGAGTCCAAAATGCTTGAGTCTCACGCATAATGCATGAGACTTGGTAGCTCTGACTCACTCTATTATAGGAGGAGAGGAGATATAATGGTCCACCAGATTATGCATGGATTGGTCAACATATGTCTCCAGACCATTTCTTCTCCAAGTCTGGTAGTAACTCTACTAGAGGTCACTCCATGAAATTATTGAAATCCCATGTAGCAAACTGGATGCGAGAAATAAGTCTTTCAGTAGAAGAGTAATCAATGACTGGAATAGTCTTCCTGAAAACATAATACAAATGCCATCAACAGACAAATTTAAAAGAAATATTGATATATTTTGGCAAATTAAGCACTTTGAGCTTCCATGACTCCTCACGCAAGCACAGTCATGGAGTACTTTTCAGTGATCAATCCTACAAGAAGCGATCGGGAGTTACAGGCTTGCGCCTTCATCCGTACCAGATGATGATGATGATGAACATGTCATGCATGTGGAATTACCATTGTTTAACATTATATGGTTCAGTCAAGTTAATTGGTCCTTATTGAGTTATTCAGTTATTGTCAAATCTGTAAAAATTGAAAATATTGTATAATCCAAATAAAAAACAAAAGAAATAGTGAGGGACATTGTCGATTCTCTCATTTGCATGTGACTAATTGTGCATAGCCAGAGAATCTATTTTTGAATTTGAGAAATATGTAATATAAACAAAACGGCAAAATCGTGGTTTCGGGAACTACTCGTCGATTTGTAATATATGTGCACTTGTGTACAAAGTGAATGGAGGTGGAAATAGGGAACCGTGCGTGTGACTGAATAAAGCGCTGCTGTATGAAGTGAACGGTGGTTCCCAATATCACGATAATGCTAACAAAACACTAAAATGTCATAACTTTCTTATTTTACATCCGATTTCGATGAAATTTTTATATGATCATTATGCTTGTCTGAATTTTCCGTTGTTGATTCAAATCAACATTTTTATGAGGTGGGCTTGACCTTTAATAAAAGAGGACTTGACCTTTAATAAAAAGTAGACTTAACCTTACATAAAAAGTAGACTTGACCTTTAGAATTAGAGTTTAATAAAAAGAGGATCGCTTATGAAGTAGGCCTAACAAAACACTAAACAGGTAATGAGTGTCACCCACTAATGCTGACACAGAACGAAATTAGGTGGGACCGAGCATATGAATACGTCTGATATTTTTTAATTATCACTCACCTGGACTCCTCCTCGAGTATGTAGACTGCATGGTGGGATATCTCACATATAGTGACTCAGAGTAATAGCGAATAATTTCAATAATCTTGCTCCAAAGGCAAAGAATTGTCACTATTCACAAAGCGACGTGGCGTTTTCTCATATGATACGGTCAGCCTGATCCTCGCACTCCCAGATTAAGTTGGGCTAATGTGTCGCATTCTGTGATTGGTCAAAACTTTGTGAAGTATTCATCATTGGCCAACCAATGTATGTCTAAGAAAATCGCACATGTATTTGGTTTAAAGGGCCGACGTACGTAAACAAACCATCCCGCTACTAACACGTGCAGTATTTCGTGAATTCATAGAACTTGTATTTGTAAATGTTGAACTAGAGTTTTTTCTACGTTTGCTGCAGATAGTTTCTACATTATGATGTCACAAGTGCCCATGCGAATTTCCAGATTCCTGCAAGCGCGACGTTTCAGAGAAATAACCTACAGAGCCAGAGGGAAAAAGACTAAAGCCAAACTAGTACGTCGTGGACTTGATTCTAACCCAGGGAACTCCGGCCCGCGCGGGCCGGAGCTCCCTGGGTTAGTCGTGGACTAGATCACATCTATGTCAAACTTGTAGATGTTTGATATTGATCTAGATGTATCATCTAACTTAGATCTGTTTGCTGTTGGAAATGTTGGATTAAAATTATAATAATCACAATAATTATCACCCAAATAATTAAAACAAGATTGGAAAAACTTGATTCGCAGAATTTCTTCTTTTGTGTGGGTTACTTTGAATTAAATTAAGGTAGGCCTTCTGATAGGATAATGCAGACTATACTTTTCCAACAAAAATGTAATGAAATAGAAAATTTTAGTATTTCCAATTTCACAACATGCACCAGGGCCAGTTTCTGTCAGACTTGCAACAATTCAGCCCAGATAATCTAGGCTGAATTGTTGCAAGTCTGATAGAAACTTGCTGAAAATAAATGTCTGGCAATAATATTCCCTTACCTCCTTGGAATTTTTTCATTATTTTTGTATTTTTGAGTAACTTGCAAATATGGATATGAATACCATTTGATATTAATGCACATTATACCATCTGTAAATCTACTTCAGTATATCACCTTATTTTGTTCTTTTGTGCAGTCATATGGAAAACATAAAAATGATCCAACGGAAGTTGCCCTGAAGCATTTCGACCAAAACTACCGACCGCTGTTTGGAGACGAATGGCCATCTATTCGCCTAGCCTTGCTGTCCATGCCCCATTCAGGAGCTCTCCTCAACAATTACAGCGAGGTGCAAGAGACATTGGATAGACTTCATTCGATAGGTGTAGAAGACTTTGTACAACCTCATGCAAGACACCTCAGGAAAGAAAGTGAAACTCGGTCTCACTCTCAGAGATTAAAAGGAGGGGTCAATGAGGTTACCTCAGAAAATGGAACAAAAGATGATGAAGAATCCCAAAGTGCGTCAGGAAGTACAAAATTAGATAGTGTCGCAGTAGCACAGAAGCTTCAGGAAAGGGAGATGATCATCAGGGCGAGAGAAGAAGATGGCTCAGAGGAGGGAGTGTTTGGACCTGGTGAACTTGAGAACAAAGAAGCAGGGCAGCTGACGAAACCTTGGTGGGATGGACGATATATTGTTGCTCCTGGTTACGAGCACAGGATGGACCTCCTGCAGCAGATGGAGTTGGAAGAGAGCGGTGACAGCGAGTTGATGTCGGAGCATTCTGGTGCTAACTCCATCAAAGTTGTGGAAGCCGAGCTCCAGATAAGTCCCCACTTGAGATGTTTCTTACACAAGTCATCTCCGGAGAGGTTGCCACAGGCGAAGAGGGGCAGGGAGTTACCGTATCTTCAGTATTACATCATGGATCCAGCTTCGGTTCTTCCTGTCTTGGCGATGGATCTTAGAAAAGATGATGTGGTCCTGGATCTTTGTGCCGGACCAGGCGGGAAAACTCTGGCTATTTTACAGTCAATGCTGATCAGTGAGTTTCATATCAGATCCCTTTTAAAAATTCTATTCCATAAATTTACAGGATCTAGGTATTTGGTATTTTAGAGATTCCATTAACATTGTTTACCATTTCTATAGAAAGGCTAATGGATTATGATTTTTGATATATCATGTATCACCACGCCCCCCCCCCCAAAAAAAAAAATATATAAGAAAGATAAAAATAAAAACCCAACAATAACTAAAAAAAACAACTTTGGGGTGGAGAAAGTTACAAAATCCATTGTATTAACAAGTCTTTCCTTTTGTATTCAACAAGGTACTGTCAAACTGACATATAAAGTCAGATACTTTGACCCATAGAAATAATTTATGGCCAAATATCTTTAATCGTCAAATGTGACTGTGAGACATAATAATTCCTGGATCCCTATATGCTGGCTTTATCTTCTTAATTCAATTCAATTCATTTATTTTCTCTTTCAATCTTTTTACATTTACAATGATATTTCAATATACATATTTACAAAATATAATATATAAATCATTTCTATAATACAATAATACTATGAGATCGAAAGAGAAGGAGACCAACTAAAAAGCAGAGCTTGTAGGGTGAAGGCCCCCTTTCATAAATACATTTTATGAATAAAAATAAGATAAAATAAAGAAATAAACAATACATATATATATATATATATACAATGAATAAAAAAATAAACAAAAATAGTTTTCCTTTGAAATTTTGTATTGAATTACATTGTATAATATCCTTTGAAAAAGAATTCCATAATTTTGGACCAGTAAAAACAAATGTCTTCTGTGCAAACGATGTTCTATTCAGAGGTAAATGAAAGGAACTCGCCTGGCGAGTGAAGTGCTTATGAATTGTATCATTTTTTACAAACATATTATTAAAAGGTAACGGTAATTGTTTATTAATAAACTTGTACATTAACTGTCCGAGTTGAAAAGAATATAAATCTTTAACCTTCAAGACTTTATTTTTCAAAAACAGAATATTTGTATGTGCCCTGAATTCTGCATGACTAATAATACGAATCACTCTTTTTTGTAATATAAAAAGTCTATTAATTTGAGAATTCGCTGCGTTACCCCATGCAACAACTCCGTAATTCAGATAAGGTAAAATTAACGTTGAATATAATGATAACAAAATATAATGGGGTAAGAAGTGACTTAATTTTCTAATGACACCAATATTGCGAGCAATGATTTTACAAATATTATCAATATGTGTTTTCCAAGAAAGTTTATCGCAATGATCAGTCCCAAAAATTTAGTAGATCACACTCTTTGAATAACAGTATCATTTAAAATTACATCTTTTGGTACAGTCGTAATCTTGTTGCTAAATAGCATGTAGCTAGTTTTTGCTAGGTTAAGAGTTTGTTAGCCGTTATCCAATTAGAAACATTTTTTAGTTCGTCATTGAATATTTGCGTCAATTGATCTGGGTCGGGGTGCGACAGAAATATATTAGAGTCATCAGGACAAAATGACTGAGAAAAAAAATGAATAAATAAAGACAAGATGGAAGTTGTCTTTGAAATTTCATATTTACGTGTATAAAAGGCAGTGTATGGTATTGTGAATTATTTCCAATAAAAATAGTGGAGGCTTGGAATACGTATTGGGGGCTCTTGATATTTTATTATATTTTCTACCAAGGTACCCTGACTACCAATGAAAAGGTATTATCTCGGAGGCGGCGTCTGCAAGAAGTACTTGGTCTTTGCTTACCCAGGAGCATAAGAAGTAGTGGAGCCATCCGCGTGTCTGGATTAGATGGATGTGAATGGGGCCAGATAGAACCAAATGCATATGACAAGGTATGTACTAACTAACTTCCAATTGTTTTTACCACACCCAAACGACTCCAATAACAAGTAACAGTAAATCAAACCAAGCTCATATCAGGGCCGGTTTCATGAAGACTTATGAATATAGTACATAACTTTGCTATTATTTCAAATGCCATGGAATCCTCGAGTGTGATTAGTGCTGAGCCGGGGGGGGGGGGGGGGTGTTGGGGTGTTTCACAAAGACTTTAGTATGACTTAGAGTCACACTTAAATACCGAGTTGTGTACGGTATGAAAGACTTGACCTCATTGGTCAGATCGTTTCATGAGGACGCGCACTACTGCGTATCTATCAGTAAGATCGCATGTTGCATATCACGTACGCGTCAGCATTTTAGTTTGCATTTTAGTCATACTTAAATTTTTGTGAAACACCCCCCTGGTTACCATTGTAGTTGTAACGTACTCTTTTTCATGAATTGTGCCCCAGAATTGTTTGATTGATCTGAGTGTGAATGGGGCCTGAGGTATCATTCAAAGCATAGTTTCCCTGATAAGTGGATTTATAAAAGCTTGTGCTGTGTTCATTAGCAGAAATCCCACTCGGCATCTTTCTGTGGTTTCCCCCGCATTCCCCAAAGTTTTGTGTATACATAAATAAGTGAGGTTGGGGAGGAAATGGTGCCGAGTGGAAATCCTGCTGAAAAGAACGCCCTAGACATTTGTTACAAGGAGTCTTAGTCGATGCTCACTTCTGTTGTCATATTCCTATTTGACTTGCATTCACATGATTTTGGATATAGTTTGAATAGGCCTGTTTCAATCCTGGATGTTCTTTCCTTGGGAACCTGGAAATGAGCTATTCCTGTAACCTGTACATTATGAAATAAACTACTTGAAATCTAGTTTGCATATGTTACCTGTTTCTTTGTCTGGCAAGCATTCATATCAAGAACAAACTACAGTAAAACTGATTATCATTGAAACACGAGTCGAAAGAGAAAGTAATGATTTATATCTTCAAAGAAAATGAATTGGACAAAATATTCTTTGCTTACATCCACTTCCTTTCTAATGTGAACATGTGTCTATACGCCATTTCTGCAGTAAATCCTTTTTCATAGATAGGTATGTGATTACAAGTAAATGTAGTATCATCTTTATGTATTTACAATGTTTATTTGCAGGTGTTAGTGGATGTACCTTGCTCTACAGACAGAGTATCTGCAACCCAACCAGACAATAATATTTTCAAAGTGAGTCGATCAAGAGAAAGATGGGACCTACCACAACTCCAAACAGATCTACTCTGGTAAGAAGTTATGGTTAGGGTTTAGCTTAATGGTCATTTAAAACTCTTATCTGGGGTCCCCAAAGCACCTGTCTTACAATTCATTGCAATTGAGCACTGAACTGCTTGCAGCAAGCTAACTTTGGTCCTGTCAATGTAAAATTACCTATCTAGGCCGGGGGGGCTCCGAGCCCCCCCAATGATTTGCGCAATATTTCCGCCGTACAAATTCTTTTGACCGAGCTGCTCGCGGACTTTTTACTTTCAAGTCTTAAAAACCAAACTTGTGACACCCAAGTACAGTTCCGAAATTAGGCAACATTTTGTAAGTGGTTTTTAGACCAGAAATTGCTCAGAAACGTGTTTCCATGTACAAATTCAATGCAAATTGTGTTTTCAACCCAAAATCATAAATGTATGATTTTTAGTTTTGCTGGTCTAAATGGATTAATTTTTTTATGCTGTTTATGATCTAAAAGGAGTCCCCGTCAAAGTTCACCAAAAACAATGAAAAACAAAAGGTTGGAAAAACAGAGATATACATAAGATATTGAAAAAACAATTCAATACATAAGAAATTGATCTGATATCATATTTTTTTTCACGTAAATTAATTTGCTGAGAACACCACAAAAAGTTTCTACACCAAAACTTAGAACATTTCGAGCTTTATTTAGGGAGTTCAGAGGAAAAAGTATGATTTTGCATACTAATTACGTATAATCAATAGCAATTTGCATGAACAAGTTAACATAGAATTTTGTAGATTACATCCCAGACAACCTGTGTGCCAATTTTCGGCGCGATTGACGGCTGAGATCCCCCCCCCCCCCGCCATATGATCTCCAAAATACCCCAGCCTAGATAGGGTTAATGTTGTCATAGTTGATTTTCCATTATTTTTAAGTAGAGCCTGACGGGCTCCATTTCTACAAAGTGTCGGATTGATTCAATTAAATTTCATATTGCAATTGATAATGTAGTATAGTGATTAAAATGTAGAGCAATTGAAATTAAAATTTGATATGAATCCAGGCAACTGTTTGTGTCACTGGGTCCAGGGCCCCATTGCATAAGTTACGCTAACTTTGTCTTTTGCCATCCATTGATATCTACCATGGTCACGCTGACCAGCAGTCAATCAAAATCAAGGATTCCATGCAAGTTACCATTGGATGGCAAAGTTACCATAATTGTAACTTTTATTCAACTGGGCCCAGGGGGGCGTTTCATCAATATTTTTGTCCGAGAAGTTGTCAGATCTGACAACTTTCCTGGATTCTGATTGGTTGAGAAGCACTGTTACTATAGTAACTGTCGGATAACATCGGACTTGTCGGATAAAACGTCTGACAAGTCCTTTCATGAAATGCTCCCCAGGACTCTTACAAAGCTTTCAGTTACAGTGGAACTACGGTACTAATGTCTGTTCCAAAACCGTAATGTCAGTTTTATAACTTTCTTTATGGAGCATTGTTTATTTTCCAACTAGTGCTCAATATCGGATTTAAAAAATTTTATTTCTGTGTTTTGGTTTATTTTCCACCCAGTGCCGGGCTTCAGGCAGTCAAACCCGGAGGAACGGTGGTGTATTCCACCTGCACCATGTCACCCCTTCAAAACGATGGAGTGATCCAGAGTACCATCACAAGATGTCGGGAGGAATTCAACATCGAAGCAACCGTGGCTGACCTTTCACCTCTAGCGAGAGCATACAATGATGTCTTCAGCTTCTTCTCGAACTGTCGCTATGGCCAGCTTGTCGTGCCCAGAATAACTGCCAATTATGGACCCATGTATTTCAGTCGATTGATCAGGACTCGATAGCAAATTTTCTGTGCCCAGAATAATTGCCAATTATGGACCCATGTATTTCAGTCGATTGATTAGGACTCGATAGCAAATTTTCACCCGAGACTCCAGAAAATGAATATTTGTGATAGTTGTGATAATAAGAGAAACAAAGCATGGGAAAGGAAATTTGAATGTCAATGTGATTTTTCCTACTGCATCTAGGATGTAATGCAACACCATCATTGTAAAATTTATGGGTTATAGGTCATTAATTGGGTGTGAACCAACTGCTGTGTGCTTCTAAGATATGGCATATTGGGAATAAACTTGTGTTTGACTTTAAATATCGAATGAGTATTGATTTTTTAGTTATAAAGTATGATCAAAACTTGCTATTCTCAGATAGAATAATATTCTATTTACTACAGTCATTCTTATGATGTCATCTATTAAAAAGGACGTTGATGTATGGTACCATTGCAACAACTGTACTGTACAACCCCTGCACATAAAATCCAATGCGACACAAATAATTAATATATTGCATTTTGTTGCATCAACTATATTGAAAGTTCAAACAAGTATTAAAGCATTATATTTCAAGTTCAGATTGATGTTAGGAATACAAAAATTATAATTCTGCTATACTGCATGCCTTGCTGTCCGAGTATTACAGTTCTCATCACAGCTAGACTACTGTCACTATGATTTTGAACCTAATCCCCTTTTCTTACTATAGGGAGGTTTGAAATAGACTTGGAATTTTGAAATTAGTGTTCATACCACTGTTTGGAACTTTGATCTTCAAGATTGGATAGGCAGGCATGCTTATATCAGATTTTCTGAAATTGACCACAAACGGATCGTGTAGTACGATTGTGCTTGGATTAAAATGATAAAAATAAACTTTTTTCCAATACACTCTTGTGGCACTCTACATATCTGCGGTAGGAAGATTCATTGAAGTTCACAGGACAATGTTTCTCGGGAAGAAATTGTAAGTCACAGAAACACATGTCACATTGCTAGTCATGAACTTAAATGAACTTAAATTTCAATGTAGACAAATCACAAGCCTTTTCAAATACTTGTTTAAGTCAACTTTAATTTAAATGAAAGCAAACATATGTATGAAAGTACACTTTAAACCTCATTGATTTTATAAAAATGTTTTCAGTAACATTTTTTTTATATGTAAAACTGAATGCAGTTCTCTCCTTTTCCTCCATTTGCTTGATTTTGTTTCCTTTTTTGGGTATAAATTGATTATTAAAAGTTTTGATATTACTGATTACCATTATTATTCTCAACCATAGATAAAGTGATTCTATTTGTTTTAAGTATTAGAAAATATGCAAAATGGTTTTTCTTCTAAAATCAGTTTGTAAATCAGTTACTGGCGTTAAATAGATGGTTTCTAATGGGAGCACACACTGATGGAATCCCTCAATAAAGACTTCCTGTCAAAATTACACAACTACAACTGTTTCCCTTGGTCTTGGTATGGAGATTTCATTGTGCAATGATGACAGAAGCTGGACGGCCTCGGTGCCTGCTTTGGCTTCTTTCGTCTGGACCAAGGTTTGACAGTTTCACCCTTTCTATCAAGCTTCTCCAGGATTACTATATGGTCTTTGTAGGCAGGTTTCATTGTACATTAATGAGAGGGAGTGAACCGTCCTGGACGCTGCCTCGGCTTCTATAGTCTGGACCAAGCTTTGACAGCTTCACCCTTTCTATCAAGCTTCTCCAGGATTGCTGTATGGTCTTTACAGGCAAGTTTCATTGTACAATGTTGAGAGGGAGTGGACCATCCTGGACGCTGCTTTGGCTACTTTTAGTCTGGACCAAGCTTTGACAGCTTCCAACTTTCTATCAAGCTTCTCCAGGATTACTTTAATTACTTTATGGTCTTTGTAGGCAGGTTTCATTGTACAATGATGAGAAGGAGTGGACCATCCCGGACAGACTCTGCTTTGGCTTCGTTTAGTCTGGACCAAGCTTTGACAGTTTTACTCTTCTATCAAGCTTCTCCAGGATTACTATATGGTCTTTGTAGGCAGATTTCATTGTACATTGATGAGAGGGAGTGGACCATCCAGATGCTGCTTTGGCTTCTTTTAGTCTGGATCAAGCTTTGCCAGTTTCACCCTTTCTATCAAGCTTCTCCAGGATTACTGCATGGGTTTTGTAAGCAGGTTTCATTGTACCATGATGAGAGGGAGTGGACTGTCCCAGATGCTGCTTTGGCTTCTTTTAGTCTGGACGAAGCTTTGACAGCTTCACCCTTTCTGTTTAGCTTCTCCAGGATTACTGCATGGGTCCTCAAGGAATCTGTATTGTCTGCATATGAGATAGGGATGAGAGAGGGGGAGTGAGAGAGATGAAGGGAAAGAGTGGATAAGAGAGAGGAACGAGATCGGGAGAGGTGTGTATGAGAGAGAAGAAAAAAAATAGAGTGAAAATATGAAATGGAGAAAGAAAGCAAGTAAGAGACCGGTAATCTATCAACAAATATCATCTAAGAGTTCAATAGGATGATATGCATTTATTATTGAAGTCCAGCAATATAAGTGTATCTCGTAATGCCTGAAACGAAAGCCAGTTCCTTTTTTGATGTCCATGGAAAGAGAATTCTGATATTTGATCATTTGTTTTACTGTGAGTCCATAAATATGAATTGCAAAACCCAGATAAGAGGCTGATTATAGGCATTGACTGAAATGACCCCATAGATTTCAGTGAAAGAGCCCCATTTTTTAGGATAAATATTGGAGCACTATTTTGTAAGAGGTGTAGTGGCCTAATGGATATATCTCTAGACTACAACCTTCAGGTTTCATTCCCACATCGGCACTAACATCATTTGGCAAGGCACCATTCAACATACTTGAACTTTGGCGAGGTAAATGGGTACTAAAATTCACTTCTTTTGAACAGCAAAAAATTTTTTATGGATTATAAGGGTTTGCATTCGCCACAAATGAGTTTCTTACTGAAATAGTCAAATATCTTTCCCACACTAAGAAGTGAAAGGTAAAAATGCTTTTAAAAATTGTTAAGGCTTCACACTGTACCCACAAATTAGCTTCTTACTAAAATCCAGGCCTACTATATGTACTGAAAAGTAAAAATGTTTGAAGGATTAATAAGACTTCAAACTAAAGCCACAAATGTTTCTTACTTTGACAGCTTTGGAGGCTTTGCAAGACGACTTTCATTGCATCATGTAGCTGATTCTGACTGATTAAAATTGATGCTTTGAGCTGATATGCAATCGATTTCAGGATTGATGAATGTGTTGACTGGTTATTCAATGAAGAGCTTCTTTTATTGTCTGGTATTCCATCAAAAGCTGTATGTTGGAAAAAAAACATTAATTTTACCACATGTTTGAAGAGAATGGATGTAAAAGCCCTTTATCTCAAGAATGCAAAGAAAAATAAAATTCAAGACAAATGAGAAAAACATTCTGGCATAGACGACTATGAAATCAGATTGATCTTCCCTTAAAACTGGTAATTGACATCAATTAAACTTTGCATTGTGTCTCCCCTACCTTTCTGCATTTTTTTTTATAAAAACCAATATAAATAGATATAAAAAGAAAAAAAAAAAAGAAATACACAATAAATTTCAAAAATAATAAAATACCTACAGTAGAAGGAAGCATTTTTTTAATAGCAATTTTGTTTATTCATGATTAGAATACTAACATTACAGTTTAAAAATAAATTTGTTTATTGCTTTGATTTGTGCATTACTTTGAATAATTAATGTAAAATAGAATAAATAGATTTAAAGCAATCTTACAGATTATGTCATTTTTACCATCATGCAAATTTTTTTCACAATCTCATAAATACATGGCCGAGATCTTTGGAATGTGGGAAAATAATTCCCCCACCCCCCCGACGGACATGACTAGAAATATCCCAACTATTCGCTTTGAATATGGATATGGGACAAAACAATTTTAAATAGACAGATTCTTGACTGCATGCAGATGACAGATCAGAAATTTATTACACACAAAACTTCTAGAATTACCAAATAATGATCTTTGCGACCTTTGACCTTCAACCACTTAACCCTAAATCAAATCAATGTCACTCCCATATGCATACATCAGCAAAGTTTAAGTTGATACCTCAACAGATGGACAGACCACCTTTGGAAGCATTAAACTGATGTGAAAAGTGGCAGGGGTTGATGACTCATCCATTTGAAGCAAAGGAAATTAAAAGATCACTGTCTTGGCCTTGGAAAGATAATAACTGAATGAAACTGATACATACACTATATGGGACAAGAAACAGCACAAACTCAATAAAACAGTACAGAGGTATAAAGAGAAATTCCTTTCCTAAACTAGTGAGCAATTAACAAGATGAAATATCAAAGATTTTTTTGTATCATGCACCAATTGATCACATCAACCGCGTTTTTTGGAGGGGTGGGGTACCATTTGCCATTATCATTACTGATAGTGATAACACGATAATTGACATTGATCAAGTTTTAGCAGACAGTAAAAATGTTTTACCTGAATCGATTCTTCTCCTCTTAGCCTTGCTGATATCATCTGTGCCCTCATTCTCCTCCATCCATTGGTCAACCTCGACTCCTGCTCTACTGGTCTGCAAAATTCCCAGAGCACAATCAACTTCTGTCATGGCCAGCTCGGCTTTATGTTCCTTGAAGAGGCAATGTGCTTGCAGAATCAGAGCATGTGCAGTGTAGGTTTCATCCTCTTCCTCCTCTCGTCTACCATTATCTGAGTTGCTACAGTCAATGTGGACCTGATTTTCAAGTGTTGTTGGGGAAGCCCCTGTGACAGCTGCGGCCTCATCTTGCTCCCGCTGCCTCTTCCTTCTGCCTACAGTGTCTCCAGAACCTCTTGGACCTTGCATGTCGGTCCCATGATGGCCAACACCGCTATGTCCAAGGGTGTGACCTCCACCGGAACCACTACTGCATTCAGGTATACTCTTATCCCTACCATCCCCACCTCCTTGGTCGCCTGGGTGTGCAGTCCTCTCTGCCTTGGAACGCTCTTCGGAAGACGGTGTTGCACATGGCACCAAGAAAGGGAACCTGCGGGACGGCCTCTTGGGTTCACCATCATCTATCGCAGAGGATGAATCTGGTATGCTGTCATGTTGGAGGATAGATGATTTGGACAACAGCTTGTCACACACCGCCAGTGCCTCCTGGGTCTTGCCTGCCTTCAGGAGGGCAGTGGCAGCATCCAAATAAATGGTTTTCAGAGGAGGCAGGAGTGAATTACCTCGGCTGCCTCTATCCTGAAAAGATAGATAAAACCATCCGTGATCAAATACATATCCACTCTCTTCCAGTAAAATTTTATATAGAATAAAATGTTCCCATAAAAATACTTTGCAAATGCACATTTTATGTGAATGAAAATTATTCTTCACTTGAGAGCGATTCCATAAAATATGTACAGCCGACATCTATAATGTGGAACCTTTATAAACTTATTTGACTCTCTTTACCACATGTAGCTCTTATATACAAATTTGTATTGCTCTCAGATGGTAATAACTTGGGCATTTCATGAACTGAAGAATGGAAAAATGAGCATCTGACATACAAAAAAAAAAATTCTTTTGGTAGAATTGGCGTCAAATTACTTAAAATTTCTCTAGCTTTCAAAATATTTGTCTTACGATTACCAAAAAAAGAAAACTCAAATTAAGATTGATCTCAATTATGTGCTTAACTAAGTTTGAGATCAATGTCAATTTGAGCTTCATTTGATTTAATCACAACTCTTTGTAAGAGTAGTAATAATACAGGGCATATGAGGGGTAAAGAAGGGCAGTACAAACTCCCCCCTTTTTTTTGCTTCTGAAATTTTCAATTAGGCAAATATCAACCTATCCTACTTTCATGGTCTAATGCTTTAGTTGATGACAACCACATTTTTTCAGGCTTGTATTGCAATGACTAATGTAGTTAATAATGAAACTGAAGAAACTTACAAAGGCCAGAGAGCTGCTTTCAAGTAGTACAACGTCAGAGAGCAAGGCCATAAACATATCAACAGCAATGTCAGTCCTGCAGAATTAGATACAAGATGAACAGCAATAACGGCAGTGATCCAAGTTCATCATGCTTGTTGGGGAGAGTTTCATGAAGCAAATAATCAGTGATTTTCATTGACTAAATTGCTGT